>NW_027278688.1:0-148239 GCF_030028105.1 Mobula birostris | reverse complement strand
GGTGTCAATCAGACCACACTCACCCTGATCTCTCAATCACACCACACTCACTCTGGTCTCACAATCGCACACACTCATATTGATCTCACAATTACACCACACTCACCCTGGTCTCAATCATACCACTCTCACCCTGGTCTCAATCACACGACACCTATCCTGGTCTCAATCACACCATACTCACCCTGGTCTCACGATCACATCACACTCACACTGGTCTCACAATCACACCACACTTACATTGGTCTCAATCACACCACACTCACATTGGTCTCACGATCACACCACACTCACCCTGGTCTCAATCACACGACACCTATCCTGGTCTCAATCACACCATACTCACCCTGGTCTCACGATCACATCACACTCACACTGGTCTCACAATCACACCACACTTACATTGGTCTCAATCACACCACACTCACATTGGTCTCACGATCACACCACACTCACCCTGGTCTCAATCATACTACACTCACACTGGTCTCACAATCACACCACACTTACATTTGTCTCAATCGCGCCACACTCACCCTAGTCTCACAATCCAACCACAATCACCCTGGTCTCTCAATCAGACCACACTCACCCTGGTCTCTCAATCACACCAAGCTCACACCGGTCTCACAATCACACACATTCACATTGATCTCAATCTCACCACAATCACCCCAGTCTCACAATCACACCACAATCACCCTGGTCAAAAGCACACTACACTCACCATGGACTCAATCATATCACACTCACCCCGGTCTCAATCACACTACACTCACCCTGGTCTCATAATCACACCACACTCAACTTGGGCTGAATCACACCACACTCACCCTGGTCTCACAATAGCACCACACTCAGATTGGTCTCACAATCACACCACACTCACCCTGGTCCCAATCATACCACACTCACCCTGGTGTCAATCACAGCATACTCACCCTGGTCTCACAATCACATCACACTCAGATTGGTCTTACACTTACACCACACTCACCCTGGTCTCAATCATACTACACTCACCCTGGTCTCAATCACACCATAATCACCCTGGTCTCACAATCACATCACACTCACACTGGTCACAATCACAGCACACTGACATTGTTCTCACAATCACACCACACTTAGATTGGTCTCAATCGCACCACACTCACCCTGGTTTTACAACACACCATACTCCCACTGGTCTCCAATCATACCACACTCAAATTGGTCTCACAATCATACCACACTCACTCTGGTCTCACAATCACACAGAGTCACATTGGTTTCAGTCTCACCACAAACACCAGGGTCTCAGATTGGTCTCACAATTACACCACACTCACCCTGTTCTCAATCACACGACACTCACCATGGTCTCAATCACACCACACTCAACCTGGTCTCTCAATCACATCATACTCAACCTGGGCTGAATCACACCACACTCACCCTGTTCTCACAATCACACCACCCTCACCCTGGTGTCAATCACACCATACTCACCCTGGTCTGAATCACACCATACTCACCCTGGTCTCAATCACACCACACTCACCCTGGTCTCACAATCACACCACATTCACCCTGGTCTCAATCACATCACACTCACGCTGGTCTCAATCATACCACACTCACCCTGGTCTCACAATCACACCACACTCACCCTGGTCTGAATCACATTACACTCACCATGGACTCAATCATATCAAAGTCACCCTGGTCTCAATCACACTACACTCACCATGGTCTTACATTCACACCACACTTACACTGGTCTCAATCGCACCGCACAAACCCTGGTCTCAGAATCACACCACACTAACCCTGCTCTCACAATCATACCACACACACATTGATCTCAATCTCACCACACTCATCCTGGTCTCACAATGACACCACACTCACCCGGGTCTCAATCACACCACACTCACCCTGGTCTCACAATCACATCACACTCAGATTGGTCTTACACTTACACCACACTCACCCTGGTCTCAATCATACTACACTCACCCTGGTCTCAATCACACCATAATCACCCTGGTCTCACAATCACATCACACTCACACTGGTCACAATCACAGCACACTGACACTGTTCTCACAATCACACCACACTTAGATTGGTCTCAATCGCACCACACTCACCCTGGTTTTACAACACACCATACTCCCACTGGTCTCCAATCATACCACACTCAAATTGGTCTCACAATCATACCACACTCACCCTGGTCTCAATCACACCACACTCAACTTGGTCTCTCAATCACAGCACACTCAACCTGGGCTGAATCACACCACACTCACCCTGGTCTCACAATAACACCACATTCACTCTGGTCTCAATCACACCACACTCAATCTGGGCTGAATCACACCACACTCACCCTGGTCTCACAATAACACCACATTCACTCTGGTCTCAATCACACCACACACACCCTTGTCTCACAATCACATCACACTCACTCTGGTCTCACAATAACACCATACTCACATTGGTCTCACAATCACACCACACTTACACTGGTCTCAATCGCACCGCACTCACCCTGGTCTCATAATCACACCACGCTCAGATTGGTAACACAATCGCACCACACTCACCCTGGTCTCAATCACACGACACTCACACTGGTCACACAATCACACCAAACTCACCCTGGTCTCAATCACACCGCACTCACCCTGGTTTCAATCACACCAATCACCCTGGTCTCACAATCACACTACACTCACCCTAGTCTCACAATCACGCCACAGTCACCTTGGTCTCACAATCACACCACACTCACCCTGGTCTCAGAATCACACCACACTCACATTGGTCTCAATCACACCACAGTCACAATGGTTACAATCACACCACATTCACCCTGGTCTCAATCATACCACACTCACCCTGGTCTCACAATCACGTAACACTCACCCTGGTCTCAATCACACCACACTCACACTGGTCTCAATCGCACCGCACTCACCCTGGTCTCACAATCACACCACGCTCAGATTGGTAACACAATCGCACCACAGTCACCCTGGTCTCAATCACACCACACTCACACTGGTCTCACAATCACACCAAACTCACCCTGGTCTCAATCACACACTCACTCTGGTCTCACAATCGCACACAGTCACATTGATCCCAATCTCACCACAATCACCCCAGTCTCACAATCACACCACAATCACCCTGGTCTCACAATCACACCACACTCAAATTGGTCTCACACTCACACCACACTCAACTGGTCTCAATCACACCACACTCACCCTGGTCTCACAATCACACCACATTCACCCTGGTCACAATCACACCACACTCTCCCTGGTCTCATAATCACATCACACTCACTCTGGTCTCACAATCACACACACTCATATTGATGTCACAATTACAGCACACTCACTGTGTTCTCAATCATACCACACTCACCCTGGTCTCTATCACACGACACTCATACCGGTCTCAATCACACCATACTCACCCTGGTCTCACAATCACATCAGACTCACACTGGTCTCACAATCACACTACACTCACATTGTTCTCACAATCACACCACACTTACATTGGTCTGAATCACACCACACTCACATTGGTCTCACGATCACACTACACTCAACCTGGTCTCAATCACACCACAATTACCCTGGTCGCACAATCACACCACACAGATTGGTCTCACAATCACACCACATTCACCCTGGTCTCAATCATACCACACTCACCCTGGTCTCACAATCACGTAACACTCACCCTGGTCTCAATCACACCATACTCACACTGGACTCACCATCACACCATACTCAAACTGGTCTCACAATCACACCACACTTGCATTGGTCTCAATCGCACCACACTCACCCTGGTCTCAAAATCTCACCACACTCTCCCTGGTCTCACAGTCACACCAAACTCACCCTAGTCTCAATCACACCACACTCACTCTGGTCTCACAATCACACCACACTTACCCTGGTCTCAATCACACCACACTCATATTGGTCTCACAATCACACCACACTCACCCTGGATTCAATCACACCACACTCACCCTAGTCTCACAATCACTCCACACTCACCTTGGTCTCACAATCACACCATACTCACCCTGGTCTCACAGTCACACCACACTCACATTGGTCTCAATCACACCACAGGCACAATGGTCACAATCACACCACATTCACCCTGGTGTCAATCACACCACACTCACCCTGGTCTCTCAATCACACCACACTCACTCTGGTCTCACAATTACACACACTCACATTGATCTCAATCTCACCACAATCACCCCAGTCCCACAATCACACCATAATCACCCTGGTCTCAAAATCACACCACACTCACCCTGGTCTCAATCACACCACACTCACCCTGGTCTCACAGTCACATCACACTCACTCTGGTCTCACAATCACACACGCTCATATTGATCTCACAAACACACCACACTCACCCTGGTCTCACAATCACACCACACTCACTCTGGTCTCACAAGCACACAGATTTGTCTCAATCTCACCACAATCACACCATCTCACAATCACACCACAATCACCCTGGTTTCACAATCACACCACACTTACTCTGGTCACAATGACACCACACTCACATTGGTCTCGCAATCACACCACACTCACAATCGTCTCACAATGACATCACAGTCACCCTGGTCTCAATCATACCACACTCACCCTGGTCTCACAATCACGTAACACTCAACCTGGTCTCAATCACACAACACTCACACTGGACTCACCATCACTCCACATTCACTCTGGTCTCACAATCACACCACACTTACCCTGGTCTCAATCACACCACACTCACCCTGGTCTCAATCACACCACACTCACCCTGGTCTCAATCACACCACACTCACCCTGGTCTCAATCACACCACACGCACACTGGTCTCACAATCACACCACACTTACCCTGGTCTCAATCACACCACACTCACATTGGTCTCACAATCACACCACACTCACCCTGGATTCAATCACACCACACTCACCCTAGTCTCACAATCACACTCCACTCACCCTCGTCTCACAATCACTCCACAATCACACCATACTCACCCTGGTCTCACAGTCACACCACACTCACATTGGTCCCAATCACACCACAGTCACTATGGTCACAATCACACCACATTCACCCTGGTCTCAATCACACCACACTCACCCTGGTCTCTCAATCACACCACACTCACTCTGGTCTCACAATCGCACACATTCACATTGATCTCAGTCTCACCACAATCACCCCAGTCTGACAATCACACCACAATCACCCTGGTCTTACCATCACACCACACTCAAATTGGTCTCACAATCACACCATACTCACCGTGGTCTCACAATTACACACACTCACATTGATCTCAATCTCACCACAATCACCCCAGTCCCACAATCACACCATAATCACCATGGTCTCAAAATCACAACACACTCACCCCAGTCTCACAATCACACCTCACTCACCCTGGTCTCAATCACACCACACTCACCCTGGTCTCACAGTCACATCACACTCACTCTGGTCTCACAATCACACACGCTCATATTGATCTCACAAACACACCACACTCACCCTGGTCTCACAATCACACCACATTCACACTGGTCTCACAACCACACCACACTCACTCTGGTCTCACAAGCACACAGATTTGTCTCAATCTCACCACAATCACACCATCTCACAATCACACCACAATCACTCTGGTTTCACAATCACACCATACTTACCATGGTCTCAATCACACCACACTCACATTGGTCTCACAATCACACCACACTCACATTCGTCTCACAATCACACCACACTTACATTGGTCTAAATCGCACCACACTCACATTGGTCTCACGATCACACTACACTCAACCTGGTCTCAATCACACCACAATTACCCTGGTCGTACAATCACACCACACAGATTGGTCTCACAATCACACCACACTCACCCTGGTCTCAATCATACCACACTCACCCTGGTCTCACAATCACGTAACACTCACCCTGGTCTCAATCACACCACACTCACACTGGACTCACCATCACACCATACTCAAACTGGTCTCACAATCACACCACACTTGCATTGGTCTCAATCGCACCACACTCGCCCTGGTCTCAAAATCTCACCACACTCTCCCTGGTCTCACAGTCACACCAAACTCACCCTGGTCTCAATCACACACTCACTCTGGTCTCACAATCGCACACAGTCACATTGATCTCAATCTCACCACAATCACCCCAGTCTCACAATCACACCACAATCACCCTGGTCTCACAATCACACCACACTCTAATTGGTCTCACACTCACACCACACTCAACTGGTCTCAGAATCACAACACACTCACCCTGGTCTCAATCACACCACACTCACCCTGGTCTCACAATCACACCACATTCATCCTGGTCACAATCACACCACACTCTCCCTGGTCTCATAATCACATCACACTCACTCTGATCTCACAATCACACACACTCATATTGATGTCACAATTACAGCACACTCACTGTGTTCTCAATCATACCACACTCACCCTGGTTTCTGTCACACGACACTCATACCGGTCTCAATCACTCCATACTCACCCTGGTCTCACAATCACATCAGACTCACACTGGTCTCACAATCACACCACACTCACATTGGTCTCAATCACACCACAGTCACAATGGTCACAATCACATCACATTCACCCTGGTCTCAATCACACCACCCTCACCCTGGTCTCTCAATCACACCACACTCACTCTGGTCTCACAATTACACACACTCACATTGATCTCAATCTCACCAGAATCACCCCAGTCCCACAATCACACCACACTCACCCTGATCTCAATCATACCACACTCACCCTGGTCTCACAATCACGAAACACTCAACCTGGTCTCAATCACACCACACTCACCATAGTCTCACAATCACACTCCACTCACCCTCGTCTCACAATCACTCCACAATCACACCATACTCACCCTAGTCTCACAGTCACACCACACTCACATTGGTCCCAATCACACCACAGTCACTATGGTCACAATCACACCACATTCACCCTGGTCTTAATCAAATGACACTCATCCCGGTCTCAATCACATCATACTCACCCTGGTCTCACAATCACGTCACACTCACACTGGTCTCAATCACACCACAATCACCCTGGTCTCACAACAATCACACCACACTTACCATGGTCTCAATCACACCACACTCACATTGGTCTCAAAATCACACCACATTCACCCTGGTCTCAATCACACCACACTCACCCTGGTCTCAATCACACCACACGCACACTGGTCTCACAATCACACCACACTTACCCTGGTCTCAATCACACCACACTCACAATGGTCTCACAATCACACCACACTCACCCTGGATTCAATCACACCACACTCACCCTAGTCTCACAATCACACTCCACTCATCCTCGTCTCACAATCACTCCACAATCACACCATACTCACCCTTGTCTCACAGTCACACCACACTCACATTGGTCCCAATCACACCACAGTCACTATGGTCACAATCACACCACATTCACCCTGGTCTCAATCACACCACACTCACCCTGGTCTCTCAATCACACCACACTCACTCTGGTCTCACAATCGCACACATTCACATTGATCTCAGTCTCACCACAATCACCCCAGTCTGACAATCACACCACAATCACCCTGGTCTTACCATCACACCACACTCAAATTGGTCTCACAATCACACCATACTCACCCAGGTGTCAATCACACCACACTCACCAAGGTCTCACAATCACACCATATTCACCCTGGTCACAATCACACCACACTTTCCCTGGTCTCACAATCACATCACAATCACTCTGGTCTCACAATCACACACACTCATATTGATGTCACAATTACAGCACACTCACCGTGGTCTCAATCATACCACACTCACCCTGGTCTCAATCACATGACACTCATCCCGGTCTCAATCACATCATACTCACCCTGGTCTCACAATCACGTCACACTCACACTGGTCTCAATCACACCACAATCACCCTGGTCTCACAATCACACCACACTTACCATGGTCTCAATCACACCACACTCACATTGATCTCAAAATCACACCACATTCACCCTGGTCTCAATCAGACCACACTCACCCTGGTCTCAATCACACCACATGCACACTGGTCTCACAATCACACCACATTCACCCTGGTCTCAATCACACCAAACTCATCCAGGTCTCACAATCACACCAAACTCATCCAGGTCTCACAATCACACCACATTCACCCTGGTCTCAATCTCACCACAATCACCCCAGTCTCACAATCACACCACAATCAACCTGGTCTTCCGATCACACCACACTTACCCTGGTCTTCCGATCACACCACACTTACCCTGGTCCCAATCATACCACACTCACCCTGGACTGAATCACACCATCTCACCCTGGTCTGAATCACACCATACTAACCCTGGTCCCAATCATACCACACTCACCCTGGCTTCAATCACACCACACTCAACCTGGCCTCTCAATCACACCACACTCTACCTGGGCTGAATCACACCACACTCACCCTGGTCCCAATCATACCACACTCACCCTGGCCTCAATCACACCATACTCACCCTGGTCTGAATCACACCATACTCACCCTGGTCTCAATCACACCACACTCACCGTGGTCTCACAATTACACCACATTCACCCTGGTCTCAATCACACCACACTCACCCAGGTCTCACAATCACATCACACTCCCTCTGGTCTCACAATCACACCACACTCACATTGGTCTCACAATCACACCACACTTTCAGTGGTCTCAATCGCACCACACTCACCCTGGTCTCACAATCATACCACACTCACCCTGGTCTCACAATCATACCACACTCACATTGGTCTCAATCACACCACACTCACCCTGGTCTCAATCACACTACACTCACCCTGGTCTCACAATCACACCACACTTACACTGGTGTCAATCGCTCCACACTCGCCCTGGTCTCACATCCACACCACACTCACACTGGTCTCACAATCATACCACACTCACATTGATCTCAATCTCACCACACTCACCCTGGTATCACAATCACACCACACTCACCCTGGTCTCACAATCACGCCACACTCACCTTGGTCTCACAATCACACCACACTCACCCTGGTCTCAGAATCACACCACACTCACATTGGTCTCAATCACACCACAGTCACAATGGTTACAATCACACCACATTCACCCTGGTCTCAATCAGACCACACTAACCCTGGTCTCTCAATCACACCACACTCACTCTGGTCTCACAATCGCAGACAGTCACATTGATCTCAATCTCAGCACAAACACCCCAGTCTCACAATCACACCACAATCACCCTGGTCTCACAATCACACCACACTCAAATTGGTCTCACACTCACACCACACTCAACTGGCCTCAGAATCACACCACACTCACCCTGGTCTCAATCACACCACACTCACATTGGTCTCAATCACACCACGCTCACCCTGGTCTCAATCACACCATGCTCACCCTGGTCTCACAATCACACCACACTCACTCTGGTCTCACAATCACACCACACTTACCCTGGTCTCAATCACACCACACTCACACTGGTCTCAATCGCACCGCACTCACCCTGGTCTCACAATCACACCACGCTCAGATTGGTAACACAATCTCACCACACTCACCCTGCTCTCAATCACACCACACTCACACTGGTCTCACAATCACACCAAACTCACCCTGGTCTCAATCACACACTCACTCTGGTCTCACAATCGCACACAGTCACATTGATCCCAATCTCACCACAATCACCCCAGTCTCACAATCACACCACAATCACCCTGGTCTCACAATCACACCACACTCAAATTGGTCTCACACTCACACCACACTCAACTGGTCTCAATCACACCACACTCACCCTGGTCTCACAATCACACCACATTCACCCTGGTCACAATCACACCACACTCTCCCTGGTCTCATAATCACATCACACTCACTCTGGTCTCACAATCACACACACTCATATTGATGTCACAATTACAGCACACTCACTGTGTTCTCAATCATACCACACTCACCCTGGTCTCTATCACACGACACTCATACCGGTCTCAATCACACCATACTCACCCTGGTCTCACAATCACATCAGACTCACACTGGTCTCACAATCACACTACACTCACATTGTTCTCACAATCACACCACACTTACATTGGTCTGAATCACACCACACTCACATTGGTCTCACGATCACACTACACTCAACCTGGTCTCAATCACACCACAATTACCCTGGTCGCACAATCACACCACACAGATTGGTCTCACAATCACACCACATTCACCCTGGTCTCAATCATACCACACTCACCCTGGTCTCACAATCACGTAACACTCACCCTGGTCTCAATCACACCACACTAACACTGGACTCACCATCACACCATACTCAAACTGGTCTCACAATCACACCACACTTGCATTGGTCTCAATCGCACCACACTCACCCTGGTCTCAAAATCTCACCACACTCTCCCTGGTCTCACAGTCACACCAAACTCACCCTAGTCTCAATCACACCACACTCACTCTGGTCTCACAATCACACCACACTTACCCTGGTCTCAATCACACCACACTCATATTGGTCTCACAATCACACCACACTCACCCTGGATTCAATCACACCACACTCACCCTAGTCTCACAATCACACTCCACTCACCCTCGTCTCACAATCACTCCCCACTCACCTTGGTCTCACAATCACACCATACTCAGCCTGGTCTCACAGTCACACCACACTCACATTGGTCTCAATCACACCACAGTCACAATGGTCACAATCACACCACATTCACCCTGGTCTCAATCACACCACCCTCACCCTGGTCTCTCAATCACACCACACTCACTCTGGTCTCACAATTACACACACTCACATTGATCTCAATCTCACCACAATCACCCCAGTCCCACAATCACACCACACTCACCCTGGTCTCAATCATACCACACTCACCCTGGTCTCACAATCACGTAACACTCACCCTGGTCTCAATCACACCACACTCACACTGGACTCACCATCACACCATACTCAAACTGGTCTCACAATCACACCACACTTGCATTGGTCTCAATCGCACCACACTCACCCTGGTCTCAAAATCTCACCACACTCTCCCTGGTCTCACAGTCACACCAAACTCACCCTGGTCTCAATCACACACTCACTCTGGTCTCACAATCGCACACAGTCACATTGATCTCAATCTCACCACAATCACCCCAGTCTCACAATCACCCTGGTCTCACAATCACACCACACTCAAATTGGTCTCACACTCACACCACACTCAACTGGTCTCAGAATCACACCACACTCACCCTGGTCTCACAATCACACCACATTCACCCTGGTCACAATCACACCACACTCTCCCTGGTCTCATAATCACATCACACTCACTCTGGTCTCACAATCACACACACTGATATTGATGTCACAATTACAGCACACTCACTGTGTTCTCAATCATACCACACTCACCCTGGTCTCTATCACACGACACTCATACCGGTCTCAATCACTCCATACTCACCCTGGTCTCACAATCACACCAGACTCACACTGGTCTCACAATCACACCACACTCACATTGGTCTCAATCACACCACAGTCACAATGGTCACAATCACACCACATTCACCCTGGTCTCAATCACACCACCCTCACCCTGGTCTCCCAATCACACCACACTCACTCTGGTCTCACAATTACACACACTCACATTGATCTCAATCTCACCACAATCACCCCAGTCCCACAATCACATCACACTCACCCTGATCTCAATCATACCACACTCACCCTGGTCTCACAATCACGTAACACTCAACCTGGTCTCAATCACACCACACTCACACTGGACTCACCATCACTGCACACTCACTCTGGTCTCACAATCACACCACATTCACCCTGGTCTCAATCAGACCACACTAACCCTGGTCTCTCAATCACACCACACTCACTCTGGTCTCACAATCGCAGACAGTCACATTGATCTCAATCTCACCACAAACACCCCAGTCTCACAATCACACCACAATCACCCTGGTCTCACAATCACACCACACTCAAATTGGTCTCACACTCACACCACACTCAACTGGCCTCAGAATCACACCACACTCACCCTGGTCTCAATCACACCACACTCACATTGGTCTCAATCACACCACGCTCACCCTGGTCTCAATCACACCATGCTCACCCTGGTCTCACAATCACACCACACTCACTCTGGTCTCACAATCACACCACACTTACCCTGGTCTCAATCACACCACACTCACACTGGTCTCAATCGCACCGCACTCACCCTGGTCTCACAATCACACCACGCTCAGATTGGTAACACAATCTCACCACACTCACCCTGCTCTCAATCACACCACACTCACACTGGTCTCACAATCACACCAAACTCACCCTGGTCTCAATCACACACTCACTCTGGTCTCACAATCGCACACAGTCACATTGATCCCAATCTCACCACAATCACCCCAGTCTCACAATCACACCACAATCACCCTGGTCTCAATCACACCACACTCACCCTGGTCTCACAATCACACCACATTCACCCTGGTCACAATCACACCACACTCTCCCTGGTCTCATAATCACATCACACTCACTCTGGTCTCACAATCACACACACTGATATTGATGTCACAATTACAGCACACTCACTGTGTTCTCAATCATACCACACTCACCCTGGTCTCTATCACACGACACTCATACCGGTCTCAATCACACCATACTCACCCTGGTCTCACAATCACATCAGACTCACACTGGTCTCACAATCACACTACACTCACATTGTTCTCACAATCACACCACACTTACATTGGTCTGAATCACACCACACTCACATTGGTCTCACGATCACACTACACTCAACCTGGTCTCAATCACACCACAATTACCCTGGTCGCACAATCACACCACACAGATTGGTCTCACAATCACACCACATTCACCCTGGTCTCAATCATACCACACTCACCCTGGTCTCACAATCACGTAACACTCACCCCGGTCTCAATCACACCACACTAACACTGGACTCACCATCACACCATACTCAAACTGGTCTCACAATCACACCACACTTGCATTGGTCTCAATCGCACCACACTCACCCTGGTCTCAAAATCTCACCACACTCTCCCTGGTCTCACAGTCACACCAAACTCACCCTAGTCTCAATCACACCACACTCACTCTGGTCTCACAATCACACCACACTTACCCTGGTCTCAATCACACCACACTCATATTGGTCTCACAATCACACCACACTCACCCTGGATTCAATCACACCACACTCACCCTAGTCTCACAATCACACTCCACTCACCCTCGTCTCACAATCACTCCCCACTCACCTTGGTCTCACAATCACACCATACTCAGCCTGGTCTCACAGTCACACCACACTCACATTGGTCTCAATCACACCACAGTCACAATGGTCACAATCACACCACATTCACCCTGGTCTCAATCACACCACCCTCACCCTGGTCTCTCAATCACACCACACTCACTCTGGTCTCACAATTACACACACTCACATTGATCTCAATCTCACCACAATCACCCCAGTCCCACAATCACACCACACTCACCCTGGTCTCAATCATACCACACTCACCCTGGTCTCACAATCACGTAACACTCACCCTGGTCTCAATCACACCACACTCACACTGGACTCACCATCACACCATACTCAAACTGGTCTCACAATCACACCACACTTGCATTGGTCTCAATCGCACCACACTCACCCTGGTCTCAAAATCTCACCACACTCTCCCTGGTCTCACAGTCACACCAAACTCACCCTGGTCTCAATCACACACTCACTCTGGTCTCACAATCGCACACAGTCACATTGATCTCAATCTCACCACAATCACCCCAGTCTCACAATCACCCTGGTCTCACAATCACACCACACTCAAATTGGTCTCACACTCACACTACACTCAACTGGTCTCAGAATCACACCACACTCACCCTGGTCTCACAATCACACCACATTCACCCTGGTCACAATCACACCACACTCTCCCTGGTCTCATAATCACATCACACTCACTCTGGTCTCACAATCACACACACTGATATTGATGTCACAATTACAGCACACTCACTGTGTTCTCAATCATACCACACTCACCCTGGTCTCTATCACACGACACTCATACCGGTCTCAATCACTCCATACTCACCCTGGTCTCACAATCACACCAGACTCACACTGGTCTCACAATCACACCACACTCACATTGGTCTCAATCACACCACAGTCACAATGGTCACAATCACACCACATTCACCCTGGTCTCAATCACACCACCCTCACCCTGGTCTCCCAATCACACCACACTCACTCTGGTCTCACAATTACACACACTCACATTGATCTCAATCTCAACAGAATCACCCCAGTCCCACAATCACATCACACTCACCCTGATCTCAATCATACCACACTCACCCTGGTCTCACAATCACGTAACACTCAACCTGGTCTCAATCACACCACACTCACACTGGACTCACCATCACTGCACACTCACTCTGGTCTCACAATCACACCACACTTACCCTGGTCTCAATCACACCACACT
This sequence comes from Mobula birostris, assembly GCF_030028105.1. Lineage (NCBI taxonomy): Eukaryota > Metazoa > Chordata > Chondrichthyes > Myliobatiformes > Myliobatidae > Mobula > Mobula birostris. The sequence continues at coordinate 133,439 of NW_027278688.1, read as the reverse complement.
CACATTGGTCTCACAATCACACCACACTCACCCTGGAATCAATCACACCACACTCACCCTAGTCTCACAATCACACTCCACTCACCCTCCTCTCACTATCACTCCACAATCACACCATACTCACCCTGGTCTCACAGTCACACCACACTCACATTGGTCCCAATCACACCACAGTCACTATGGTCACAATCACACCACATTCACCCTGGTCTCAATCACACCACACTCACCCTGGTCTCTCAATCACACCACACTCACTCTGGTCTCACAATTACACACACTCACATTGATCTCAATCTCACCACAATCACCCCAGTCCCACAATCACACCATAATCACCCTGGTCTCAAAATCACTCCACACTCACCCCAGTCTCACAATCACACCACACTCACCCTGGTCTCAATCACACCACACTCACCCTGGACTCACAGTCACATCACACTCACTCTGGTCTCACAATCACACACACTCATATTGATCTCATAACCACACCACACTCACCCTGGTCTCACAATCACACCACACTCACATTGGTCTCACAATCACACCACACTCACAATCGTCTCACAATCACATCACAGTCACCCTGGTCTCAATCACACCACATTCACCCTGGTTTCACAATCACACCACACTCACTCTGGTCTCACAAGCACACAGATTGGTCTCAATCTCACCACAATCTCACCATCTCACAATCACACCACAATCACCCTGGTCTCACAATCACACCACACTTACCATGGTCTCAATCACACCACACTCACATTGGTCTCACAATCACACACACTAACCCTGGTCTTAATCACACCACACTCACCCTGGTCTCACAATCACACCACATTCACCCTGGTCTCACAATCACACCACACTCACTCTGGTCTCACAAGCACACAGATTGGTGTCAAACTCACCACAATCTCACCATCTCACAATCACACCACAATCACCCTGGTCTCACAATCAGACCATACTGACCATGGTCTCAATCACACCACACTCACATTGGTCTCACAATCACACCACACTCACATCCGTCTCACAATCACACCACACTGACATTGGTCTAAATCGCACCACACTCACATTGGTCTCACGATCACACTACACTCAACCTGGTCTCAATCACACCACAATTACCCTGGTTGCACAATCACACCACACAGATTGGTCTCACAATCACACCACACTCACCCTGGTCTCAATCATACCACACTCACCCTGGTCTCACAATCACGTAACACTCACCCTCGTCTCAATCACACCACACTCACACTGGACTCACCATCACATCATACTCAAACTGGTCTCACAATCACACCACACTTGCATTGGTCTGAATCGCACCACACTCACCCTGGTCTCAATCATACCACACTCACCCTGGTCTCACAATCACGTAACACTCACCCTCGTCTCAATCACACCACACTCACACTGGACTCACCATCACATCATACTCAAACTGGTCTCACAATCACACCACACTTGCATTGGTCTGAATCGCACCACACTCACCCTGGTCTCAAAATCTCACCACACTCTCCCTGGTCTCACAGTCACACCAAACTCACTCTAGTCTCAATCACACCACACTCACTCTGGTCTCACAATCACACCACACTTACCCTGGTCTCAATCACACCACACTCATATTGGTCTCACAATCACACCACACTCACCATGGATTCAATCACACCACACTCACCCTAGTCTCACAATCACACTCCACTCACCCTCGTCTCACAATCACTCCACACTCACCTTGGTCTCACAATCACACCATACTCACCCTGGTCTCACAGTCACACCACACTCACATTGGTCTCAATCACACCACAGTCACAATGGTCACAATGGTCACAATCACACCACATTCACCCTGGTCTCAATCACACCATCCTCACCCTGGCCTCTCAATCACACCACACTCACTCTGGTCTCACAATTACACACACTCACATTGATTTCAATCTCACCACAATCACCCCAGTCCCACAATCACACCACACTCACCCTGGTCTCAATCATACCACACTCACCCTGGTCTCACAATCACGTAACACTCACCCTGGTCTCAATCACACCACACTCACACTGGACACACAATCACACCACATTCACCCTGGTCTCACAATCACACCACACTCACTCTGGTCTCACATGCACACAGATTGGTCTCAATCTCACCAGCTCACAATCACACCTCAATCACCCTGGTCTCCCAATCACACCACACTTACCATGGTCTCAATCACACCACACTCACATTGGTCTCACAATCACACCACACTCACATTCGTCTCACAATCACACACACTAACCCTGGTCTTAATCACACCACACTCACCCTGGTTTCACAATCACACCACAATCACCTTGGTCTCACAATCACACCACACTCACTCTGGTCTCACAAGCACACAGATTGGTCTCAATCTCACCACAATCTCACCATCTCACAATCACACCACAATCACCCTGGTCTCACAATCACACCATACTTACCATGGTCTCAATCACACCACACTCACATTGGTCTCACAATCACACCACACTCACATTCATCTCACAATCACACACACTAACCCTGGTCTCAATCACACCACACTCACCCTGGTCTCACAATCACACCACATTCACCCTGGTCTCACAATCACACCACACTCACTCAGGTCTCACAAACACACAGATTGGTCTCTATCTCACCACAATCACACCATCTCACAATCACACCACAATCACCCTGGTCTCACAAACACACCACACTTACCCTGGTCTCAATCACACCACACTCACATTGGTCTCAAGATCACGCCACAATCACCCTGTTCTCACAATCACACCAGACTCACCCTGGTATCAATCACACCACATTCACCCTGGTCTCACAATCACACCACACTCACTCTGGTCTCACAAGCACACAGATTGGTCTCTATCTCACCACAATCTCACCATCTCACAATCACACCACAATCACCCTGGTCTCACAAACACACCACACTTACCCTGGTCTCAATCACACCACACTCACATTGGTCTCAAGATCACGCCACAATCACCCTGTTCTCACAATCACACCAGACTCACCCTGGTATCAATCACACCACATTCACTCTGGTCTCACAATCACACCACACTCACTCTGGTCTCACAATCACACCACACTTACCCTGGTCTCAATCAAACCACACTCACCCTGGTCTCACAATCACACCACACTCACCCTGGTCTCACAATCGCAACACACTCACCCTGGTCTCAAAATCTCACCACAGATACCCTGGTCGCACAATCACACCACACTCAGATTTGTCTCACAATAACACCACACTCACCCTGCTCTCAATCATACCACACTCACTCTGGTCTCACAATCACACCACACTCATCCTGGTTTCACAACCACACCCCACTCACACTGGTCTCAAAAACACCACACTCACCCTGGACTCACAATCACACCACATTCACCCTGGTCTGAATCACACCACACTCACCATGGACTCAATCATATCACACTCACCCTGGTCTCAATCACACTACACTCACCCTGGTCTCACAATCACACCACACTTACACTGGTCTCAATCGCTCCACACTCGCCCTGGTCTCACATTCACACCACACTCACACTGGTCTCACAATCATACCACACTCACATTAATCTCAATCTCACCACACTCACCCTGGTATCCCAATTACACCACACTCACCCTGGTCTCCCAATCACAACACACTCACCCTGGTCTCAAAATGTCACCACACTATCCCTGGTCTCAATCACATCACACTTACCCTGGTCGCACAATCACACCACACTCAGATTGGTCTCACAATCACACCACACTCACCTGGGTCTCACTCATACCACACTCACCCTGGTCTCACAATCACACCACATTCACCCTGGTCTGAATCACACTACACTCACCATGGACTCAATCATATCACACTCACCCTGGTCTCACAATCACACCACACTCACCCTGGTTTGAATCACACCACACTCACCCTGTCTGAATCACACCAAACTCACGCTGGTCTCACAATCACACCACAGTCAGATTGGTCTCACAATCATACCACACTCACATTGATGTCAATCTCACCACACTCACCCTGGTATCACAATCACACCACACTCACCCTGGTCTCCCAATCACAACACACTCACCCTGGTCTCAAAATGTCACCACACTATCCCTGGTCTCAATCACATCACACTTACCCTGGTCGCACAATCACACCACACTCAGATTGGTCTCACAATCACACCACACTCACCTTGGTCTCACTCATACCACACTCACCCTGGTCTCACAATCACACCACGTTCACCCTGGTCTGAATCACACTACACTCACCATAGACTCAATCATATCACACTCACCCTGGTCTCACAACCACAGCACACTCAGATTGGTCTCACAATCCCACCACACTCACCCTGGTCTCAGAATCACGTCACACTCACCCTGGTCTCAATCATACCACACTCACCCTGGGCTCACGATTACAGCACACTTACCTTTTGTCTCAATAACACCATACTCACATTGGTCTCACAATCACTCTACACTCAACCTGGTCTCACAATCACACCACACTCACCCTGGTCTCAATCACACCACACTCAACTTGGTCTCTCAATCAAACCACAGTCAACCTGGGCTGAATCACACCACACTCACCCTGGTCTCACAATAACACCACATTCACCCTGGTCTAAATCGCACCACACTCACCCTGGTCTCACAATCACATCACACTTACTCTGGTCTCACAATAACACCACACTCACATTGGTCTCAGAATCACACCACACTTATACTGGTCTCAATCACACCGCACTCACCCTGGTCTCACAATCACACCACACTCAGATTGGTCTCACAATCACACCACACTCACCCTGGTCTCAATCACACCACACTCACCTTGGTCTCACAATCACACCATACTCACCCTGGTCTCACAATCTCACCACATTCACCCTGGTCTGAATCACACTACACTCACCATGGACTCAATCATATCACACTCACCCTGGCCTCAATCAGACTACATTCACCCTGGTCTCACAATCACACCGCACTCACCTTCGTTTGAATCACACCACACTCACCCTGTCTGAATCACACCAAGCTCACGCTGGTCTCACAATGACACCACACTCAGATTGGTCTCACAATCACACCACACTCACTCTGGTCTCACAATCACGTCACACTCACCCTGGGCTCACGATCACACCACACTTACCCTGGTCTCAATAACACCATACTCACATTGGTCTCACAATCACTCTACACTCAACCTGGTCTCACAATCACACCACACTCACCCTGGTCTCAATCACACCACACTCTCCCTGGTCTCAATCACACGACACTCAGCCTGGTCTCAATCACACCACACTGACCCTGCTCTCACAATCACACCACATTCAGATTGGTCTCACAATCACACCACACTCACGCTGGTCTCAATCACACCATACTCACATTGGTCCCACAATCACACTACACTCTACCTGGTCTCACAATCACACCACACTCACCCTGGTCTCAATCATACCACACTCACCCTGGTCTCGCAGTCACACCACACTCTCTCTGGTCTCACAATCACACATACTCACATTGGTCTCACAATCACACCACACTTACACTGGTCTCAGTCGCACTGCACTCACCCTGGTCTCACAATCGCACCACGCTCAGATTGGTAACACAATCGCACCACACTCACCCTGGTCTCAATCACACCACACTCACACTGGTCTCACAATCACACCAAACTCACCCTGGTCTCAATCACACCGCACCCACCCTGGTTTCAATCACACCAATCACCCTGGTCTCACAATCACACTACACTCACCCTAGTCTCACAATCACGCCACACTAACCTTGGTCTCACAATCACACCACACTCACCCTGGTCTCAGAATCACACCACACTCACATTGGTCTCAATCACACCACAGTCACAATGGTTACAATCACACCACATTCACCATGGTCTCAATCAGACCACGCTAACCCTGGTCTCTCAATCACAGCACACTCACTCTAGTCTCACAATCGCACACAGTCACATTGATCTCAATCTCACCACAATCACCCCAGTCTCACAATCACACCACACTCACTCTGGTCTCACAATCACACACACTCATATTGATCTCACAATTACAGCACACTCACTGTGGTCTCAATCATACCACACTCACCCTGGTCTCCATCACATGACACCCATACCGGTCTCAATCACACCATACTCACCCCGGTCTCACAATCACATCAGACTCACACTGGTCTCACAATCACACCACACTCACATTGTTCTCACAATCACCCCACACTTACATTGGTCTGAATCGCACCACACTCACATTGGTCTCACGATCACACTACACTCAACCTGGTCTCAATCACACCACAATTACCCTGGTCGCACAATCACACCACACAGATTGGTCTCACAATCACACCACACTCACCCTGGTCTCAATCATACCACACTCACCCTGGTCTCACCATCACGTAACACTCACCGTGGTCTCAATCACACCACACTTACATTGGTCTCAATGGCACCACACTCACCCTGGTCTCAAAATCTCACCACACTCACCCTGGTCTCACAGTCACACCTAACTCACCCTAGTCTCAATCACACCACACTCACATTGGTCTCACAATCACACCACACTCACCCTGGATTCAATCACACCACACTCACACTAGTCTCACAATCACACTCCACTCACCCTCGTCTCACAATCACACCACACTCACCTTGGTCTCACAATCACACCATACTCACCCTTGTCTCACAGTCACACCACACTCACATTGGTCTCAATCACACCACAGTCATAATGGTCACAATCACAGAACATTCACCCTGGTCTCAATCACACCATACTCACCCTGGTCTCTCAATCACACCACACTCACTCTGGTCTCACAATTACACACACTCACATTGATCTCAATCTCACCACAATCACCCCAGTCCCACAATCACACCATAATCACCCTGGTCTCACAATCACACCACACTCACCCCAGTCTCACAATCACACCACACTCACTCTGGTCTCACAAGCACACAGATTTGTCTCAATCTCACCACAATCACACCATCTCACAATCACACCACAATCACCCTGGTTTCACAATCACACCACACTTAGCCTGGGCACAATGGCACCACACTCACATTGGTCTCACAATCACACCACACTCACAATCGTCTCACAATCACATCACAGTCACCTTGGTCTCAATCACACCACACTCACCCTGGTCTCACAATCACACCACATTCACCCTGGTCTCACAATCACACCACACTCACCCCAGTCTCACAATCACATCACAGTCACCCTGGTCTCAATCACACCACACTCACCCTGGTCTCACAATCACACCACATTCACCCTGGTCTCACAATCACACCACACTCACCCCAGTCTCACAATCACACCACACTCACTCTGGTCTCACAAGCACACAGACTGGTCTCAATCTCACCACAATCTCACCAGCTCACAATCACACCACAATCACCCTGGTCTCACAATCACACCACACTTACCATGGTCTCAATCACAGCACACTCACATTGGTCTCACAATCACACCACACTCACATTCGTCTCACAATCACACACACTAACCCTGGTCTCAATCACACCACACTCACCCTGGTCTCACAATCACACCACATTCACCAAGGTCTCACAATCACACCACACTCACTCTGGTCTCACAAGCACACAGATTGGTCTCAATCTCAACACAATCCCACCATCTCACAATCACACCATAATCACCCTGGTCTCACAAACACACCACACTTACCCTAGTCTCAATCACACCACACTCACATTGGTCTCAAAATCACGCCACAATCACCCTGTTCTCACAATCACACCAGACTCACCCTGGTATCAATCACACCACATTCACCCTGCCCTCAATCACACCACGCTCACCCTGGTCTCACAATCACACCACACTCACCCTGGTCTCACAATCACACCACACTTACCCTGGTCTCAATCACAACACACTCACCCTGGTCTCACAATCACACCACACTCACTCTGGTCTCACAATCGCAACACACTCACCCTGGTCTCACAATCTCACCACACTATCCCTGGTCTCAATCACACCACAGTTACCCTGGTCGCACAATTACACCACACTCAGATTGGTCTCACAATAACACCACACTCACCCTGGTCTCACAATCACTTCACACTCACCCTGGTCTCACGATCACACAACACTTTCCCTGGTCTCAATAACACCATACTCACATTGGTCTCACAATCACTCTACACTCAACCTGGTCTCACAATCACACCACACTCACCTTGGCCTCAATCACACCACACTCTGATTGGTCTCACAATCAAACCACGCTCACCCTAGTCTCAATCATACCACACTCACCCTGGTTCAATCACACCACACTCAACTTAGTCTCTCAATCACACCACACTCAGCCTGGGCTTAATCACACCACAATCACCCTGTTCTCACAATAACACTGCATTCACCCTGGTCTCAATCACATCACACTCACCCTGGTCTCACAATCACATCACACTCATTCTGGTCTCACAGTAACACCACACTCACATTGGTCTCACAATCACAACACATTCAGCCTGGTCTCACAATCTCACCACACTATCCCTGGTCTCAATCACACCACACTTACCCTGGTCGCACAATCACACCACACTCACATTGGTCTCACAATCACGCCACACTCACCTTGGTCTCAATCATACCACACTCACCCTGGTCTCACAATCACACCACATTCACCCTGGTCTGAATCACACTACACTCACCATGGTCTCAATCATATCAACTCACCCTGGTCTCAATCACACTACACTCACCCTGGTCTCACAATCACACCACACTCACTCTGGTCTCACAATCACACACACTCACATTGGTCTGAATCTCACAACAATCACCCCAGTCTCACAATCACACCACACTTACCCTGGTCTCACAATCACACCACACTCACCCTGGTCTCAATCGCACCACACTCACATTGGTCTCACGATCACACTACACTCACCATAGACTCAATCATATCACACTCACCCTGGTCTCAATCACACTAAATTCACCCTGGTCTCACAATCACACTACACTCACCCTGGTTTGAATCACACAACACTCACCCTGTCTGAATCATACCACACTCACCCTGGTCTCACAATCACAACACACTCACCCTGGTCTCAATCACACCACACTCACCCTGGTCTCACAATCACACCACACTTACCCTGGTCTCAATCACACCACACTCACATTGATCTCACAATCACACCACACTCACATTCGTCTCACAAGCACACCACACTAACCCTGGTCTCAATCACACCACGCTCACCCTGGTCTCAATCACACCAAGCTCACCCTGCTCTCACAATCACACCACATTCACTCTGGTCTCACAATCACACCGCACTTACCCTGGTCTCAATCGCACCACACTCACAATGGTCTCACAATCACACCACACTCACATTCATCTCACAATCACACCACACTAACCCTGGTCTCAATCACACCACCCTCACCCTGGTCTCACAATCACACCACATTCACCCTGGTCTCACAATCACACCACTCTCACTCTGGTCTCACAAGCACACAGATTGGCCTCAAACTCATCACAATCACACCATCTCACAATCACACCACAATCACCCTGGTCTCACAATCACACCACACTCACATTGGTCTCAAAATCACGCCACAATAACCCAGTTCCAACAATCACACCACACTTACCATGGTCTCTATCACTCCACACTCACATTGGTCTCACAATCACATCACACTCACCCTGGTCTGACAATCACACCACTCTCACCCTGGTCTCAATCACACCATACCCACCGTGGTCTCAATCCCACTACGCTCACCCTGGTCTCACAATCACACTACACTCACGCTGGTCTCACAATCACACCACACTTACCCTGGTCTCAATCACACCACACTCACAATGGTCTCACAATCACACCACTCTCACATACGTCTCACAATCACACCACACTAACACTGGTCTCAATCACAGCACACTCACATTGGTCTCAAAATCACGCCACAATCACCCAGTTCCCACAATCACACCACACTCACCCTGGTCTCAAAATCACCCCACATTCACCTTGGTCTCAATCACACCACGCTCACCCTGGTCTCACAATCACACCACACTCACCCTGGTCTCACAATCACACCACACTTACCCTGGTCTCAATCACACCACACTCACAATGGTCTCACAATCACACCATAATCAATCTGGTCTCACAATCACACCACACTCACCCCGGTCTCACAATCACACCACATTCACCCTGGTCTCACAATCACACCACACACACCCTAGTCTTAATCACACCACACTCACCCTGGTCTCACAATCACACCACACTCACCCTGGTCTCAATCACACCACGCTCACCCCTGGTCTCAATCACACCATGCTCACCCTGGTCTCACAATCACACCACACTCACTCTGGTCTCCCAAGCACACAGATTGGTCTCAATCTCACCACAATCACACCCTCACAATCACACGACAATCACCCTAGTCTCACAATCACACCAAACTCACATTGGTCTCACAATCACACCACACTCACATTGGTCTCACAATTACACCACACGCACATTCGTCTCACAATCACACCACACTCACCCTGGTCTCAATCACACCACACTCACCCTGGTCTCAGAATCACGCCACATGCACCCTGGTCTCACAATCACACCACACTCACTCTGGTCTCACAAGTACACAGATTAGTCTCAATCTCACCACAATCACACCATCTCACAATCACACCACAATCACCCTGGCCTCATAATCACACCACACTTACCCTGGTCTCAATCACACCACACTCACATTGGTCTCACAATTACACCACACTCACACTGGTCTCAATCACACCACACTCACCCTGGTCTCACAATCACACAACACTCACATTGATCTCACAATCACACCACACTCACACTGGTCTCACGATCACACCACACTTACCCTGGTCTCAATAACACCATATTCACATTGGTCGCACAATCACATTACACTCAACCTGGTCTCACAATCACACCACACTCACCCTGGTCTCAATCACACCACACTCAGATTGGTCTCACAACCACACCACACTCACACTGGTATCACAATCATGCCACACTCACCCTGGTCTCTCAAGCACACCACACTCACTCTGGTCTCACAATCACACACACTCACATTGGTCTCAAAATCACGCCACACTCACACTGCTCTCACAATTACACCACACTCACACTGGTCTCAATCACACCACACTCACCCTGGTCTCACAATCACACCACACTCACTCTGGTCTCACAATCACACACACTCACATTGGTTTCAGTCTCACCACAATCACCAGAGTCTCACAATCTCACCACAATCACCATGGTCTCACAATAACACCACACTTACCCTGGTCTGAATTACACCACACTCAATCCGGTCTCACAATTACACCACACTCACCCTGGTCTCAATCATACCACAGTCACCCTGGTCTCAATCACACGACACTCATGTTGGACCCAATCAACCCATACTCACCCTGATCTCACAATCACACCACAGTCACATTGTTCTCACAATCACACCACGCTTACACGGGTCTCAATCGCAGAACACTCACCCTTGTCTCACCATCACACCACACTCCCACTGGTCTCACAATCATACAACACTCACATTGGTCTCACAATCACACCACACTCAATCTGGTCTCACAATCACACACACTCACATTGGTTTCAGTCTCACCACAAACACCAGAGTCTCACAATCACACCACAATCACCCTGGTCTCACGATCACACCACACTTACCCTGGTCTCAATAACACCATACTCACATTGGTCTCACAATCACTCTACACTCAACCTGGTCTCACAATCACACCACACTCACCCTGGTCTCAATCACACCACACTCAACCTGGGCTGAATCACACCACACTTACACCTGGTCTCAATGACACCATACTCACATTGGTCTCACAATCACACTACACTCAACCTGGTCTCACAATCACACTACACTCACCCTGGTCTCAATCACACCACACTCAGATCAGTCTCAAAATCACACCACACTCACCCTGGTCTCAATCACACCACACTCACCCTGGTCTCACAATCACGTCACACTCACCCTGGTCTCAATCGTACCACACTCACCCTGGTCTCACAATCACACCACACTTACGCCTGGTCTCAATAACACCATACTCACATTGGTCTCACAATCACACTACACTCACCCTGGTCTCACAATCACGTCACACTCACCCTGGTCTCAATCATACCACACTCACCCTGGTCTCACAATCACACCACACTTACGCCTGGTCTCAATAACACCATACTCACATTGGTCTCACAATCACACTACACTCACCCCGGTCACACAATCACACCACACTCACTCTGGTCTCACAAGCACACAGATTGGTCTCAATCTCACCGCACTCACACCATCTCACAATCACACCACAATCACCCTGGTCTCACAATCACACCACACTTACCCTGGTCTCAAACACACCACACACACATTGGTCTCAAAATCACGCCACACTCACCCTGGTCTCACAATCACACCACACTCACTTTGGTCTCAATCACACCGCACTCACCACTGGTCTCACAATCAAACCACACTCACACTGGTCTCACAATCTCACAACATTCACCCTGGTCTCAATCACACCGCACTCACCTTGGTCTTACAATCACACCACATTCACCCTGGTTTCAATCTCACCACAATCATCCCAGTCTCACAATCACACCACAATCAGCCTGGTCTCACGATCACACAACATTTACCCTGGTCTCAATAACACCATACTCATATTGGTCTCAAAATCACACTACACTCAACCTGGTCTCACAATAACACCACACTCACCCTGGTCTCACAATAACACCACACTCAGATTGGTCTCACAATCACACCACACTCACCCTGGTCTCAATCATACCACACTCAGCCTGGTCTCACCATCACGTCACACTCACCCTGGTCTCAATCACACCATACTCACACTGGTCTCACAATCACACCATACTCAAACTGGTCTAACAATCACACCATACTTACATTGGTCTCAATCGCACCACACTCACCTTGGTCTCACAATCCAACCACACCCACCCTGGTCTCACAATCACACCAAACTCACCCTGGTCTCAATCACACCACACTCTCCCTGGTTTCAATCACACCACACTCACCCTGGTCTCACAATCACACTACACACCCTCGTCTCACAATCACGCCACACTCACCTTAGTCTCACAATCACACCACACTCACCCTGGTCTCAATCACACCACACTCACCCTGGTCCAAAATCACACCACATTCACCCTGGTCTTAATCACACCACACTCACCCTGGTCTCACAATCACACCATGCTCGCTCTGGTCTCACAATCACACCACAATCACCCTGGTCTCACAATCACACCACACTCACATTGGTCTCACAATCACACCACACTCACCTGGTCTCAATCACACCACACTCACCCTGGTCTCACACTCACACCACACTTACCCTTGTCTCAATCACACCACACTCACCCTGGTCTCAATCACACCACACTCACCCTGGTCTCTCAATCACACCATAATCACCCTGGTCTCACAATCACACCACACTCATCCCAGTCTCACAATCACACCACATTCACCCTGGTCTCAATCACACCACACTAGCCGTGGTCTCACAATCACAACACACTCACTCTGGTCTCACAATCACACACACTCACATTGATCTCACAATCACACCACACTTACCCTGGTCTCAATCACACCACACTCACAATGGTCTCACAATCACACCACACTCACATTTGTCGCACAATCACACCACACTAACCCTGGTCTCAATCACACCACACTCTCCCTGGTCTCACAATCACACCACATTCACCCTGGTCTCACAATCACACAACACTCACTCTGGTCTCACAAGCACACAGATTGGCCTCAATCTCAAAAGAATCACACCATCTCACACTCACACCACAATCACCCTGGTCTCACAATCACACCACACTTACCCTGGTCTCAAACAAACCACACTCACATTGGTCTCAAAATCACGTCACAATCACCCTGTTCTCACAATCACACCACAATCACCCTGGTCTCAATCACACCACACTCACCCTGGTCTCAAAATCACACAACATTCACCCTGGTCTCTAACACACCACACTCACCCTGGGCTCACAATCACACCACACTCACTCTGTTCTCACAATCACACACACTCACATTGGTTTCAGTCTCACCACAATCACCACACTCTCACAATCACACCACAATAACCCTGGTCTCATAATCACACCACACTTACCCTGGTCTCAATCACACCACACTCACCCTGGTCTCACAATCACAACACAGTCACCCTCATCTCAATCACACCACACTCACCCTGGTCTCACTATCACACCACACATACCCTGGTCTCTATCACACCACACTCACATTCGTCTCACAATCACACCACACTCACCCTGGTCTCACAATTACACCACACTCACCCTGGTCTCAATCACACCATGCTCACCCTGGTCTCAATCACACCACGCTCACCCTGGTCTCAAAATCACACAACATTCACCCTGGTCTCTATCACACCACACTCACAATGGTCTCACAATCACACCACACTCACATTCGTCTCACGATCACACCACATTTATCCTGGTCTCACAATCACACTACACTCAACCTGGCCTCTCAATCACACCATACTCAGATTGGTCTCACAATCACACAGCACTCACCCGCGTCTCAATCATACCACACTGAACCTGGTCTCACCATCACGTCACACTCACCCTGGTCTCAATCACACCATACTCACACTGGTCTCACAATCACACCATACTCAAACTGGATTCACAATCACACCACACTTACATTGGTCTCAAACGCACCACACTCACCCTGGTCTCACAATCCAACCACACTCACCCTGGTCTCACAATCATGTCACACTCACCTTGGTCTCAATCATACCACACTCACCCTGGACTCACAATCGCACCACACTTACGCCTGGTCTCAATAACACCATACTCACATTGGTCTCACAATCACACTACACTCAACCTGGTCTCACAATCACACTACACTCACCCTGGTCTCAATCACACCACACTCAGATTGGTCTCACAATCACACCACACTCAGATTGGTCTCACAATCACACCACACTCACCCTGGTCTCAATCACACCACACTCACCCTGGTCTCTCAATCACACCATACTCAACCTGGGCTGAATCACACCACACTCACCCTGGTCTCACAATAACTCCACATTCAGCCGGGTCTCAATCACGCCACACTCACCGTAGTCTCACAATCACACCACACTTACCCTGGTCTCAATCACACCACACTCACCCTGGTCTCACAATCACACCACATTCACCCTGGTCTCACAATCACACCACACTTACCCTGGTCTCAATCACACCACACTCACATTGGTCTCACAATCACACCACACTCACCCTGGTCTCACAATAACACCACATTCACCCTGGTCTCAATCACGCCACACTCACCCTGGTCTCACAATCACACCACACTCACCCTGGTCTCACAATCACACCACATTCACCCTGGTCTCACAATCACACCACACTCACTCTGGTCTCGCAAGCACACAGATTGGTCTCAATCTCACCACAATCACACCACCTCACAATCACACCACAATCACCCTGGTCTCACATTCACACCACACTTACCCTGGTCTCAATCACACCACACTCACATTGGTCTCAAAATCACGTCACACTCACCCTGGTCTTACAATCACTCCACACTCACCCTGGTCTCAATCACACCACACTCACACTGGTCTCACAATCACACCACACTCACCCTGGTCTCAATCACACCACACTCAGATTGGTCTCACAATCACACCACACTCAGATTGGTCTCACAATCACACCACACTCACCCTGGTCTCAATCACCACCACACTCACCCTGGTCTCACAATCACACTACACTCAACCTACTCTCACAATCACACCACACTCACCCTGGTCTCAATCACACCACACTCAGATTGGTCTCACAATCACACCACACTCACCCTGGTCTCAATTATACCACACTCACCCTGGTCTTAATCACACCACACTCAACTTGAGCTTTCAATCACACCATACTCAACCTGGGCTGAATCACACCACACTCACCCTGGTCTCACAATAACTCCACATTCAGCCGGGTCTCAATCACGCCACACTCACCGTAGTCTCACAATCACACCACACTTACCCTGGTCTCAATCACACCACACTCACCCTGGTCTCACAATCACACCACACTTACGCCTGGTCTCAATAACACCATACTCACATTGGTCTCACAATCACACTACACTCACCCTGGTCTCACAATCACGTCACACTCACCCTGGTCTCAATCATACCACACTCACCCTGGTCTCACAAT
Source organism: Mobula birostris (assembly GCF_030028105.1). NCBI lineage: Eukaryota > Metazoa > Chordata > Chondrichthyes > Myliobatiformes > Myliobatidae > Mobula > Mobula birostris. The sequence goes on along the minus strand of NW_027278688.1, from coordinate 116,792 downwards.
CACACCACACTTACGCCTGGTCTCAATAACACCATACTCACATTGGTCTCACAATCACACTACACTCACCCCGGTCACACAATCACACCACACTCACTCTGGTCTCACAAGCACACAGATTGGTCTCAATCTCACCGCACTCACACCATCTCACAATCACACCACAATCACCCTGGTCTCACAATCACACCACACTTACCCTGGTCTCAAACACACCACACACACATTGGTCTCAAAATCACGCCACACTCACCCTGGTCTCACAATCACACCACACTCACTTTGGTCTCAATCACACCGCACTCACCACTGGTCTCACAATCAAACCACACTCACACTGGTCTCACAATCTCACAACATTCACCCTGGTCTCAATCACACCGCACTCACCTTGGTCTTACAATCACACCACATTCACCCTGGTTTCAATCTCACCACAATCATCCCAGTCTCACAATCACACCACAATCAGCCTGGTCTCACGATCACACAACATTTACCCTGGTCTCAATAACACCATACTCATATTGGTCTCAAAATCACACTACACTCAACCTGGTCTCACAATAACACCACACTCACCCTGGTCTCACAATAACACCACACTCAGATTGGTCTCACAATCACACCACACTCACCCTGGTCTCAATCATACCACACTCAGCCTGGTCTCACCATCACGTCACACTCACCCTGGTCTCAATCACACCATACTCACACTGGTCTCACAATCACACCATACTCAAACTGGTCTAACAATCACACCATACTTACATTGGTCTCAATCGCACCACACTCACCTTGGTCTCACAATCCAACCACACCCACCCTGGTCTCACAATCACACCAAACTCACCCTGGTCTCAATCACACCACACTCTCCCTGGTTTCAATCACACCACACTCACCCTGGTCTCACAATCACACTACACACCCTCGTCTCACAATCACGCCACACTCACCTTAGTCTCACAATCACACCACACTCACCCTGGTCTCAATCACACCACACTCACCCTGGTCCAAAATCACACCACATTCACCCTGGTCTTAATCACACCACACTCACCCTGGTCTCACAATCACACCATGCTCGCTCTGGTCTCACAATCACACCACAATCACCCTGGTCTCACAATCACACCACACTCACATTGGTCTCACAATCACACCACACTCACCTGGTCTCAATCACACCACACTCACCCTGGTCTCACACTCACACCACACTTACCCTTGTCTCAATCACACCACACTCACCCTGGTCTCAATCACACCACACTCACCCTGGTCTCTCAATCACACCATAATCACCCTGGTCTCACAATCACACCACACTCATCCCAGTCTCACAATCACACCACATTCACCCTGGTCTCAATCACACCACACTAGCCGTGGTCTCACAATCACAACACACTCACTCTGGTCTCACAATCACACACACTCACATTGATCTCACAATCACACCACACTTACCCTGGTCTCAATCACACCACACTCACAATGGTCTCACAATCACACCACACTCACATTTGTCGCACAATCACACCACACTAACCCTGGTCTCAATCACACCACACTCTCCCTGGTCTCACAATCACACCACATTCACCCTGGTCTCACAATCACACAACACTCACTCTGGTCTCACAAGCACACAGATTGGCCTCAATCTCAAAAGAATCACACCATCTCACACTCACACCACAATCACCCTGGTCTCACAATCACACCACACTTACCCTGGTCTCAAACAAACCACACTCACATTGGTCTCAAAATCACGTCACAATCACCCTGTTCTCACAATCACACCACAATCACCCTGGTCTCAATCACACCACACTCACCCTGGTCTCAAAATCACACAACATTCACCCTGGTCTCTAACACACCACACTCACCCTGGGCTCACAATCACACCACACTCACTCTGTTCTCACAATCACACACACTCACATTGGTTTCAGTCTCACCACAATCACCACACTCTCACAATCACACCACAATAACCCTGGTCTCATAATCACACCACACTTACCCTGGTCTCAATCACACCACACTCACCCTGGTCTCACAATCACAACACAGTCACCCTCATCTCAATCACACCACACTCACCCTGGTCTCACTATCACACCACACATACCCTGGTCTCTATCACACCACACTCACATTCGTCTCACAATCACACCACACTCACCCTGGTCTCACAATTACACCACACTCACCCTGGTCTCAATCACACCATGCTCACCCTGGTCTCAATCACACCACGCTCACCCTGGTCTCAAAATCACACAACATTCACCCTGGTCTCTATCACACCACACTCACAATGGTCTCACAATCACACCACACTCACATTCGTCTCACGATCACACCACATTTATCCTGGTCTCACAATCACACTACACTCAACCTGGCCTCTCAATCACACCATACTCAGATTGGTCTCACAATCACACAGCACTCACCCGCGTCTCAATCATACCACACTGAACCTGGTCTCACCATCACGTCACACTCACCCTGGTCTCAATCACACCATACTCACACTGGTCTCACAATCACACCATACTCAAACTGGATTCACAATCACACCACACTTACATTGGTCTCAAACGCACCACACTCACCCTGGTCTCACAATCCAACCACACTCACCCTGGTCTCACAATCATGTCACACTCACCTTGGTCTCAATCATACCACACTCACCCTGGACTCACAATCGCACCACACTTACGCCTGGTCTCAATAACACCATACTCACATTGGTCTCACAATCACACTACACTCAACCTGGTCTCACAATCACACTACACTCACCCTGGTCTCAATCACACCACACTCAGATTGGTCTCACAATCACACCACACTCAGATTGGTCTCACAATCACACCACACTCACCCTGGTCTCAATCACACCACACTCACCCTGGTCTCTCAATCACACCATACTCAACCTGGGCTGAATCACACCACACTCACCCTGGTCTCACAATAACTCCACATTCAGCCGGGTCTCAATCACGCCACACTCACCGTAGTCTCACAATCACACCACACTTACCCTGGTCTCAATCACACCACACTCACCCTGGTCTCACAATCACACCACATTCACCCTGGTCTCACAATCACACCACACTTACCCTGGTCTCAATCACACCACACTCACATTGGTCTCACAATCACACCACACTCACCCTGGTCTCACAATAACACCACATTCACCCTGGTCTCAATCACGCCACACTCACCCTGGTCTCACAATCACACCACACTCACCCTGGTCTCACAATCACACCACATTCACCCTGGTCTCACAATCACACCACACTCACTCTGGTCTCGCAAGCACACAGATTGGTCTCAATCTCACCACAATCACACCACCTCACAATCACACCACAATCACCCTGGTCTCACATTCACACCACACTTACCCTGGTCTCAATCACACCACACTCACATTGGTCTCAAAATCACGTCACACTCACCCTGGTCTTACAATCACTCCACACTCACCCTGGTCTCAATCACACCACACTCACACTGGTCTCACAATCACACCACACTCACCCTGGTCTCAATCACACCACACTCAGATTGGTCTCACAATCACACCACACTCAGATTGGTCTCACAATCACACCACACTCACCCTGGTCTCAATCACCACACTCACCCTGGTCTCTCAATCACACCACACTCACCCTGGTCTCACAATCACACTACACTCAACCTACTCTCACAATCACACCACACTCACCCTGGTCTCAATCACACCACACTCAGATTGGTCTCACAATCACACCACACTCACCCTGGTCTCAATTATACCACACTCACCCTGGTCTTAATCACACCACACTCAACTTGAGCTTTCAATCACACCATACTCAACCTGGGCTGAATCACACCACACTCACCCTGGTCTCACAATAACTCCACATTCAGCCGGGTCTCAATCACGCCACACTCACCGTAGTCTCACAATCACACCACACTTACCCTGGTCTCAATCACACCACACTCACCCTGGTCTCACAATCACACCACATTCACCCTGGTCTCACAATCACACCACACTTACCCTGGTCTCAATCACACCACACTCACATTGGTCTCACAATCACACCACTCTCACCCTGGTCTCACAATAACACCACATTCACCCTGGTCTCACAATCACACCACACTCACTCTGGTCTCGCAATCACACCACACTCACCCTGGTCTCACAATCACACCACATTCACCCTGGTCTCACAATCACACCACACTCACTCTGGTCTCGCAATCACACAGATTGGTCTCAATCTCACCACAATCACACCACCTCACAATCACACCACAATCACCCTGGTCTCACATTCACACCACACTTACCCTGGTCTCAATCACACCACACTCACATTGGTCTCAAAATCACGTCACACTCACCCTGGTCTTACAATCACTCCACACTCACCCACGTCTCAATCACACCACACTCACACTGGTCTCAAAATCACACCACACTCACCCTGGTCTCTCAATCACACCACACTCACCCTGGTCTCACAATCACGTCACACTCACCCTGGTCTCAATCATACCACACTCACCCTGGTCTCACAATCACACCACACTTACACCTGGTCTCAATAACACCATACTCACATTGATCTTACAATCACACTACACTCAACCTGGTCTCACAATCACACCACACTCACCCTGGTCTCAATCACACTACACTCAGATTGGTCTCACAATCACACCACGCTCACCCTGTTCTCAATCATACCAGACTCACCCTGGTCTCAATCACACCACACTCAACTTGGTCTTTCAATCACACCATACTCAACCTGGGCTGAATCACACCACACTCACCCTGGTCTCAGAACAACACCACATTCACCCTGGTCTCAATCACACCAGACTCACCCTGGTCTCACAATCACACCACACTTACCCTGGTCTCAATCACACCACACACACCCTGGTCTCACAATCACACCACATTCACCCTGGTCTCACAATCACACCACACTTACCCTGGTCTCAATCACACCACACTCACATTGGTCTCACAGTCACACCACACTCACATTGGTCTCACAATCACACCACACTCACCCTGGTCTCAATCACACCACGCTCACCCTGGTCTCACAATCACACCACATTCACCCTAGTCACACAATCACACCACACTCACTCTGGTCTCACAAGCACACAGATTGGTCTCAATCTCACCACACTCACACCATCTCACAATCACACCACAATCACCCTGGTCTCACAATCACACCACACTTACCCTGGTCTCAAACACACCACACTCACATTGGTCTCAAAATCACGCCACACTCACCCTGGTCTCACAATCACACCACACTCACCCTGGTCTCAATCACACCACACTCACCACTGGTCTCACAATCAAACCACACTCACACTGGTCTCACAATCACACAACATTCAAGCTGGTCTCAATCACACCGCACTCACCCTTGTCTTACAATCACACCACATTCACCCTGGTTTCAATCTCACCACAATCATCCCAGTCTCACAATCACACCACAATCAGCCTGGTCTCACGATCACACAACATTTACCCTGGTCTCAATAACACCATACTCATATTGGTCTCAAAATCACACTACACTCAACCTGGTCTCACAATAACACCACACTCAACCTGGGCTGAATCACACCACAGTCACCCTGGTCTCACAATAACACCACACTCAGATTGGTCTCACAATCACACCATACTCACCCTGGTCTCACAATCATATCACACTCACCCTGGTCTGAATCACACCACACTCACTCTGGTCTCACAATCACACCACGCTCGCTCTGGTCTCACAATCACACCACAATCACCCTGGTCTCACAATCACACCACACTCACATTGGTCTCACAATCACACCACACTCACCTGGTCTCAATCACACCACACTCACCCTGGTCTCACAATCACACCATAATCACCCTGGTCTCACAATCACACCACACTCATCCACGTCTCACAATCACACCACATTCACCCTGGTTTCAATCACACCACACTCTCCCTGGTCACACAATGACATCACACTCACTCTGCTCTCACAATCACACACACTGATATTGATCTCACAAACAAACCACACTCAACCTGGTCTCACAATAACACCACACTCACCCTGGTCTCAATCACACCACACTCACACTGGTCTCACAATCACACCACACTCACATTCGTCGCACAATCACACCACACTAACCCTGGTCTCAATCACACCACACTCTCCCTGGTCTCACAAGCACACAGATTGGCCTCAATCTCACCACAATCACACCATCTCACACTCACACCACAATCACCCTTGTCTCACAATCACACCACACTTACCCTGGTGTCAATCACATCACACTCACATTGGTCTCAAAATCACGCCACAATCACCCTGTTCTCTCAATCACACCACACTCACCCTAGTCTCAATCACACCACACTCACCCTGGTCTCAAAATCACACAACATTCACCCTGGTCTCCATCACACCACATTCACCCTGGGCTCACAATCACACCAAACTCACTCTGTTCTCACAATCACACACACTCACATTGGTTTCAGTCTCACCACAATCACCACACTCTCACAATCACACCACAATAACCCTGGTCTCACAATCACGTCACACTCACCCTGGTCTCAATCATACCACACTCACCCTGGTCTCACAATCACACCACACTTACACCTGGTCTCAATAACACCATACTCACATTGATCTTACAATCACACTACACTCAACCTGGTCTCACAATCACACCACACTCACCCTGGTCTCAATCACACTACACTCAGATTGGTCTCACAATCACACCACGCTCACCCTGTTCTCAATCATACCAGACTCACCCTGGTCTCAATCACACCACACTCAACTTGGTCTTTCAATCACACCATACTCAACCTGGGCTGAATCACACCACACTCACCCTGGTCTCAGAACAACACCACATTCACCCTGGTCTCAATCACACCAGACTCACCCTGGTCTCACAATCACACCACACTTACCCTGGTCTCAATCACACCACACACACCCTGGTCTCACAATCACACCACATTCACCCTGGTCTCACAATCACACCACACTTACCCTGGTCTCAATCACACCACACTCACATTGGTCTCACAGTCACACCACACTCACATTGGTCTCACAATCACACCACACTCACCCTGGTCTCAATCACACCACGCTCACCCTGGTCTCACAATCACACCACATTCACCCTAGTCACACAATCACACCACACTCACTCTGGTCTCACAAGCACACAGATTGGTCTCAATCTCACCACACTCACACCATCTCACAATCACACCACAATCACCCTGGTCTCACAATCACACCACACTTACCCTGGTCTCAAACACACCACACTCACATTGGTCTCAAAATCACGCCACACTCACCCTGGTCTCACAATCACACCACACTCACCCTGGTCTCAATCACACCACACTCACCACTGGTCTCACAATCAAACCACACTCACACTGGTCTCACAATCACACAACATTCAAGCTGGTCTCAATCACACCGCACTCACCCTTGTCTTACAATCACACCACATTCACCCTGGTTTCAATCTCACCACAATCATCCCAGTCTCACAATCACACCACAATCAGCCTGGTCTCACGATCACACAACATTTACCCTGGTCTCAATAACACCATACTCATATTGGTCTCAAAATCACACTACACTCAACCTGGTCTCACAATAACACCACACTCAACCTGGGCTGAATCACACCACAGTCACCCTGGTCTCACAATAACACCACACTCAGATTGGTCTCACAATCACACCATACTCACCCTGGTCTCACAATCATATCACACTCACCCTGGTCTGAATCACACCACACTCACTCTGGTCTCACAATCACACCACGCTCGCTCTGGTCTCACAATCACACCACAATCACCCTGGTCTCACAATCACACCACACTCACATTGGTCTCACAATCACACCACACTCACCTGGTCTCAATCACACCACACTCACCCTGGTCTCACAATCACACCATAATCACCCTGGTCTCACAATCACACCACACTCATCCACGTCTCACAATCACACCACATTCACCCTGGTTTCAATCACACCACACTCTCCCTGGTCACACAATGACATCACACTCACTCTGCTCTCACAATCACACACACTGATATTGATCTCACAAACAAACCACACTCAACCTGGTCTCACAATAACACCACACTCACCCTGGTCTCAATCACACCACACTCACACTGGTCTCACAATCACACCACACTCACATTCGTCGCACAATCACACCACACTAACCCTGGTCTCAATCACACCACACTCTCCCTGGTCTCACAAGCACACAGATTGGCCTCAATCTCACCACAATCACACCATCTCACACTCACACCACAATCACCCTTGTCTCACAATCACACCACACTTACCCTGGTGTCAATCACATCACACTCACATTGGTCTCAAAATCACGCCACAATCACCCTGTTCTCTCAATCACACCACACTCACCCTAGTCTCAATCACACCACACTCACCCTGGTCTCAAAATCACACAACATTCACCCTGGTCTCCATCACACCACATTCACCCTGGGCTCACAATCACACCAAACTCACTCTGTTCTCACAATCACACACACTCACATTGGTTTCAGTCTCACCACAATCACCACACTCTCACAATCACACCACAATAACCCTGGTCTCATAATCACACCACACTTACCCTGGTCTCAATCACACCACACTCACCCTGGTCTCACAATCACAACACAGTCACCCTCGTCTCAATCACACCACACTCACCCTGCTCTCACTATCACACCACACATACCCTGGTCTCTATCACACCACACTCACATTGGTCTCACAATCACACCACACTCACCCTGGTCTCACAATCACACCACACTCACCCTGGTCTCAATCACACCATGCTCACCCTGGTCTCAATCACACCACGCTCACCCTGGTCTCACAATCACACCACACTCACTCTGGTCTCACAATCACACCACACTTACCCTGGTCTCAATCACACCACACTCACATTCGTCTCACAATCACACCACATTCACCCTGGTCTCACGATCACACCACATTTACCCTGGTCTCACAATCACACTACACTCAACCTGCTCTCACAATAACACCACACTCACCCTGGTCTCAATCACACCACACTCAGATTGGTCTCTCAATCACACCACACTCAAATAGGGCTGAATCACACCACACTCACCCTGGTCTCACAATAACACCACACTCAGATTGGTCTCACAATCACACTACACTCACCCTGGCCTCAATCATACCACACTCCACCTGGTCTCAATCACACCATACTCACACTGGTCTCACAATCACACCATACTCAAACTGGACTCACAATCACACCACACTTACATTGGTCTCAAACGCACCACACTCACCCTGGTCTCACAATCACACCACACTCACATTCGTCGCACAATCACACCACACTAACCCTGGTCTCAATCACACCACACTCTCCCTGGTCTCACAATCACACCACATTCACCCTGGTCTCACAATCACACCACACTCACTCTGGTCTCACAAGCACACAGATTGGCCTCAATCTCACCACAATCACACCATCTCACACTCACACCACAATCACCCTTGTCTCACAATCACACCACACTCACCTGGTCTCAATCACACCACACTCACCCTGGTCTCACAATCACACCATAATCACCCTGGTCTCACAATCACACCACACTCATCCACGTCTCACAATCACACCACATTCACCCTGGTTTCAATCACACCACACTCTCCCTGGTCACACAATGACATCACACTCACTCTGCTCTCACAATCACACACACTGATATTGATCTCACAAACAAACCACACTCAACCTGGTCTCACAATAACACCACACTCACCCTGGTCTCAATCACACCACACTCACACTGGTCTCACAATCACACCACACTCACATTCGTCGCACAATCACACCACACTAACCCTGGTCTCAATCACACCACACTCTCCCTGGTCTCACAAGCACACAGATTGGCCTCAATCTCACCACAATCACACCATCTCACACTCACACCACAATCACCCTTGTCTCACAATCACACCACACTTACCCTAGTGTCAATCACATCACACTCACATTGGTCTCAAAATCACGCCACAATCACCCTGTTCTCTCAATCACACCACACTCACCCTAGTCTCAATCACACCACACTCACCCTGGTCTCAAAATCACACAACATTCACCCTGGTCTCCATCACACCACATTCACCCTGGGCTCACAATCACACCAAACTCACTCTGTTCTCACAATCACACACACTCACATTGGTTTCAGTCTCACCACAATCACCACACTCTCACAATCACACCACAATAACCCTGGTCTCATAATCAAACCACACTTACCCTGGTCTCAATCACACCACACTCACCCTGGTCTCACAATCACAACACAGTCACCCTCGTCTCAATCACACCACACTCACCCTGCTCTCACTATCACACCACACATACCCTGGTCTCTATCACACCACACTCACATTGGTCTCACAATCACACCACACTCACCCTGGTCTCACAATCACACCACACTCACCCTGGTCTCAATCACACCATGCTCACCCTGGTCTCAATCACACCACGCTCACCCTGGTCTCACAATCACACCACACTCACTCTGGTCTCACAATCACACCACACTTACCCTGGTCTCAATCACACCACACTCACATTCGTCTCACAATCACACCACATTCACCCTGGTCTCACGATCACACCACATTTACCCTGGTCTCACAATCACACTACACTCAACCTGCTCTCACAATAACACCACACTCACCCTGGTCTCAATCACACCACACTCAGATTGGTCTCTCAATCACACCACACTCAAATAGGGCTGAATCACACCACACTCACCCTGGTCTCACAATAACACCACACTCAGATTGGTCTCACAATCACACTACACTCACCCTGGCCTCAATCATACCACACTCCACCTGGTCTCAATCACACCATACTCACACTGGTCTCACAATCACACCATACTCAAACTGGACTCACAATCACACCACACTTACATTGGTCTCAAACGCACCACACTCACCCTGGTCTCACAATCACACCACACTCACATTCGTCGCACAATCACACCACACTAACCCTGGTCTCAATCACACCACACTCTCCCTGGTCTCACAATCACACCACATTCACCCTGGTCTCACAATCACACCACACTCACTCTGGTCTCACAAGCACACAGATTGGCCTCAATCTCACCACAATCACACCATCTCACACTCACACCACAATCACCCTTGTCTCACAATCACACCACACTCACCCTAGTCTCAATCACACCACACTCACCCTGGTCTCAAAATCACACAACATTCACCCTGGTCTCCATCACACCACATTCACCCTGGGCTCACAATCACACCAAACTCACTCTGTTCTCACAATCACACACACTCACATTGGTTTCAGTCTCACCACAATCACCACACTCTCACAATCACACCACAATAACCCTGGTCTCATAATCACACCACACTTACCCTGGTCTCACAATCACACCACACTCACTCTGGTCTCACAATCACACACACTCACATTGGTCTGAATCTCACAACAATCACCCCAGTCTCACAATCACACCACACTTACCCTGGTCTCACAATCACACCACACTCACCCTGGTCTCAATCGCACCACACTCACCCTGGTCTTACAATCACTCCACACTCACCCTGGTCTCAATCACACCACACTCACACTGGTCTCACAATCACACCACACTCACCCTGGTCTCAATCACACCACACTCAGATTGGTCTCACAATCACACCACACTCAGATTGGTCTCACAATCACACCACACTCACCCTGGTCTCAATCACACCACACTCACCCTGGTCTCTCAATCACACCACACTCACCCTGGTCTCACAATCACACTACACTCAACCTGCTCTCACAATCACACCACACTCACCCTGGTCTCAATCACACCACACTCAGATTGGTATCACAATCACACCACACTCACCCTGGTCTCAATTATACCACACTCACCCTGGTCTTAATCACACCACACTCAACTTGAGCTTTCAATCACACCATACTCAACCTGGGCTGAATCACACCACACTCACCCTGGTCTCACAATAACTCCACATTCAGCCGGGTCTCAATCACGCCACACTGACCGTAGTCTCACAATCACACCACACTTACCCTGGTCTCAATCACACCACACTCACCCTGGTCTCACAGTCACACCACATTCACCCTGGTCTCACAATCACACCACACTTACCCTGGTCTCAATCACACCACACTCACATTGGTCTCACAATCACACCACTCTCACCCTGGTCTCACAATAACACCACATTCACCCTGGTCTCACAATCACACCACACTCACTCTGGTCTCGCAATCACACCACACTCACCCTGGTCTCACAATCACACCACATTCACCCTGGTCTCACAATCACACCACACTCACTCTGGTCTCGCAAGCACACAGATTGGTCTCAATCTCACCACAATCACACCACCTCACAATCACACCACAATCACCCTGGTCTCACATTCACACCACACTTACCCTGGTCTCAATCACACCACACTCACATTGGTCTCAAAATCACGTCACACTCACCCTGGTCTTACAATCACTCCACACTCACCCAGGTCTCAATCACACCACACTCACACTGGTCTCAAAATCACACCACACTCACCCTGGTCTCTCAATCGCACCACACTCACCCTGGTCTCACAATCACATCACACTCACCCTGGTCTCAATCATACCACACTCACCCTGGTCTCACAATCACACCACACTTACACCTGGTCTCAATAACACCATACTCACATTGATCTTACAATCACACTACACTCAACCTGGTCTCAATCACACTACACTCAGATTGGTCTCACAATCACACCACGCTCACCCTGTTCTCAATCATACCAGACTCACCCTGGTCTCAATCACACCACACTCAACTTGGTCTTTCAATCACACCATACTCAACCTGGGCTGAATCACACCACACTCACCCTGGTCTCAGAACAACACCACATTCACCCTGGTCTCAATCACACCAGACTCACCCTGGTCTCACAATCACACCACACTTACCCTGGTCTCAATCACACCACACACACCCTGGTCTCACAATCACACCACATTCACCCTGGTCTCACAATGACACCACACTTACCCTGGTCTCAATCACACCACACTCACATTGGTCTCACAGTCACACCACACTCACATTGGTCTCACAATCACACCACACTCACCCTGGTCTCAATCACACCACGCTCACCCTGGTCTCACAATCACACCACATTCACCCTAGTCACACAATCACACCACACTCACTCTGGTCTCACAAGCACACAGATTGGTCTCAATCTCACCACACTCACACCATCTCACAATCACACCACAATCACCCTGGTCTCACAATCACACCACACTTACCCTGGTCTCAAACACACCACACTCACATTGGTCTCAAAATCACGCCACACTCACCCTGGTCTCACAATCACACCACACTCACCCTGGTCTCAATCACACCACACTCACCACTGGTCTCACAATCAAACCACACTCACACTGGTCTCACAATCACACAACATTCAAGCTGGTCTCAATCACACCGCACTCACCCTTGTCTTACAATCACACCACATTCACCCTGGTTTCAATCTCACCACAATCATCCCAGTCTCACAATCACACCACAATCAGCCTGGTCTCACGATCACACAACATTTACCCTGGTCTCAATAACACCATACTCATATTGGTCTCAAAATCACACTACACTCAACCTGGTCTCACAATAACACCACACTCACCCTGGTCTCACAATAACACCACACTCAGATTGGTCTCACAATCACACAACATTCAAGCTGGTCTCAATCACACCGCACTCACCCTTGTCTTACAATCACACCACATTCACCCTGGTTTCAATCTCACCACAATCATCCCAGTCTCACAATCACACCACAATCAGCCTGGTCTCACGATCACACAACATTTACCCTGGTCTCAATAACACCATACTCATATTGGTCTCACAATCACACTACACTCAACCTGGTCTCACAATAACACCACACTCACCCTGGTCTCAATCACACCACACTCAGATTGGTCTCACAATCACACCACACTCACCCTGGTCTCAATCATACCACACACACCCTGGTCTCAATCACACCACACTCAACCTGGCCTCTCAATCACACCACACTCAACCTGGGCTGAATCACACCACAGTCACCCTGGTCTCACAATAACACCACACTCAGATTGGTCTCACAATCACACCATACTCACCCTGGTCTCACAATCATATCACACTCACCCTGGTCTGAATCACACCACACTCACTCTGGTCTCACAATCACACCACGCTCGCTCTGGTCTCACAATCACACCACAATCACCCTGGTCTCACAATCACACCACACTCACATTGGTCTCACAATCACACCACACTCACCTGGTCTCAATCACACCACACTCACCCTGGTCTCACAATCACACCATAATCACCCTGGTCTCACAATCACACCACACTCATCCACGTCTCACAATCACACCACATTCACCCTGGTTTCAATCACACCACACTCTCCCTGGTCACACAATGACATCACACTCACTCTGCTCTCACAATCACACACACTGATATTGATCTCACAAACAAACCACACTCAACCTGGTCTCACAATAACACCACACTCACCCTGGTCTCAATCACACCACACTCACACTGGTCTCACAATCACACCACACTCACATTCGTCGCACAATCACACCACACTAACCCTGGTCTCAATCACACCACACTCTCCCTGGTCTCACAAGCACATAGATTGGCCTCAATCTCACCACAATCACACCATCTCACACTCACACCACAATCACCCTTGTCTCACAATCACACCACACTTACCCTGGTGTCAATCACATCACACTCACATTGGTCTCAAAATCACGCCACAATCACCCTGTTCTCTCAATCACACCACACTCACCCTAGTCTCAATCACACCACACTCACCCTGGTCTCAAAATCACACAACATTCACCCTGGTCTCCATCACACCACATTCACCCTGGGCTCACAATCACACCAAACTCACTCTGTTCTCACAATCACACACACTCACATTGGTTTCAGTCTCACCACAATCACCACACTCTCACAATCACACCACAATAACCCTGGTCTCATAATCACACCACACTTACCCTGGTCTCAATCACACCACACTCACCCTGGTCTCACAATCACAACACAGTCACCCTCGTCTCAATCACACCACACTCACCCTGCTCTCACTATCACACCACACATACCCTGGTCTCTATCACACCACACTCACATTGGTCTCACAATCACACCACACTCACCCTGGTCTCACAATCACACCACACTCACCCTGGTCTCAATCACACCATGCTCACCCTGGTCTCAATCACACCACGCTCACCCTGGTCTCACAATCACACCACACTCACTCTGGTCTCACAATCACACCACACTTACCCTGGTCTCAATCACACCACACTCACATTCGTCTCACAATCACACCACATTCACCCTGGTCTCACGATCACACCACATTTACCCTGGTCTCACAATCACACTACACTCAACCTGCTCTCACAATAACACCACACTCACCCTGGTCTCAATCACACCACACTCAGATTGGTCTCTCAATCACACCACACTCAAATAGGGCTGAATCACACCACACTCACCCTGGTCTCACAATAACACCACACTCAGATTGGTCTCACAATCACACTACACTCACCCTGGCCTCAATCATACCACACTCCACCTGGTCTCAATCACACCATACTCACACTGGTCTCACAATCACACCATACTCAAACTGGACTCACAATCACACCACACTTACATTGGTCTCAAACGCACCACACTCACCCTGGTCTCACAATCACACCACACTCACATTCGTCGCACAATCACACCACACTAACCCTGGTCTCAATCACACCACACTCTCCCTGGTCTCACAATCAAACCACACTCACACTGGTCTCACAATCACACAACATTCAAGCTGGTCTCAATCACACCGCACTCACCCTTGTCTTACAATCACACCACATTCACCCTGGTTTCAATCTCACCACAATCATCCCAGTCTCACAATCACACCACAATCAGCCTGGTCTCACGATCACACAACATTTACCCTGGTCTCAATAACACCATACTCATATTGGTCTCAAAATCACACTACACTCAACCTGGTCTCACAATAACACCACACTCACCCTGGTCTCACAATAACACCACACTCAGATTGGTCTCACAATCACACAACATTCAAGCTGGTCTCAATCACACCGCACTCACCCTTGTCTTACAATCACACCACATTCACCCTGGTTTCAATCTCACCACAATCATCCCAGTCTCACAATCACACCACAATCACCCTGGTCTCACGATCACACAACATTTACCCTGGTCTCAATAACACCATACTCATATTGGTCTCACAATCACACTACACTCAACCTGGTCTCACAATAACACCACACTCACCCTGGTCTCAATCACACCACACTCAGATTGGTCTCACAATCACACCACACTCACCCTGGTCTCAATCATACCACACACACCCTGGTCTCAATCACACCACACTCAACCTGGCCTCTCAATCACACCACACTCAACCTGGGCTGAATCACACCACAGTCACCCTGGTCTCACAATAACACCACACTCAGATTGGTCTCACAATCACACCATACTCACCCTGGTCTCACAATCATATCACACTCACCCTGGTCTGAATCACACCACACTCACTCTGGTCTCACAATCACACCACGCTCGCTCTGGTCTCACAATCACACCACAATCACCCTGGTCTCACAATCACACCACACTCACATTGGTCTCACAATCACACCACACTCACCTGGTCTCAATCACACCACACTCACCCTGGTCTCACAATCACACCATAATCACCCTGGTCTCACAATCACACCACACTCATCCACGTCTCACAATCACACCACATTCACCCTGGTTTCAATCACACCACACTCTCCCTGGTCACACAATGACATCACACTCACTCTGCTCTCACAATCACACACACTGATATTGATCTCACAAACAAACCACACTCAACCTGGTCTCACAATAACACCACACTCACCCTGGTCTCAATCACACCACACTCACACTGGTCTCACAATCACACCACACTCACATTCGTCGCACAATCACACCACACTAACCCTGGTCTCAATCACACCACACTCTCCCTGGTCTCACAAGCACACAGATTGGCCTCAATCTCACCACAATCACACCATCTCACACTCACACCACAATCACCCTTGTCTCACAATCACACCACACTTACCCTGGTGTCAATCACATCACACTCACATTGGTCTCAAAATCACGCCACAATCACCCTGTTCTCTCAATCACACCACACTCACCCTAGTCTCAATCACACCACACTCACCCTGGTCTCAAAATCACACAACATTCACCCTGGTCTCCATCACACCACATTCACCCTGGGCTCACAATCACACCAAACTCACTCTGTTCTCACAATCACACACACTCACATTGGTTTCAGTCTCACCACAATCACCACACTCTCACAATCACACCACAATAACCCTGGTCTCATAATCACACCACACTTACCCTGGTCTCAATCACACCACACTCACCCTGGTCTCACAATCACAACACAGTCACCCTCGTCTCAATCACACCACACTCACCCTGCTCTCACTATCACACCACACATACCCTGGTCTCTATCACACCACACTCACATTGGTCTCACAATCACACCACACTCACCCTGGTCTCACAATCACACCACACTCACCCTGGTCTCAATCACACCATGCTCACCCTGGTCTCAATCACACCACGCTCACCCTGGTCTCACAATCACACCACACTCACTCTGGTCTCACAATCACACCACACTTACCCTGGTCTCAATCACACCACACTCACATTCGTCTCACAATCACACCACATTCACCCTGGTCTCACGATCACACCACATTTACCCTGGTCTCACAATCACACTACACTCAACCTGCTCTCACAATAACACCACACTCACCCTGGTCTCAATCACACCACACTCAGATTGGTCTCTCAATCACACCACACTCAAATAGGGCTGAATCACACCACACTCACCCTGGTCTCACAATAACACCACACTCAGATTGGTCTCACAATCACACTACACTCACCCTGGCCTCAATCATACCACACTCCACCTGGTCTCAATCACACCATACTCACACTGGTCTCACAATCACACCATACTCAAACTGGACTCACAATCACACCACACTTACATTGGTCTCAAACGCACCACACTCACCCTGGTCTCACAATCACACCACACTCACATTCGTCGCACAATCACACCACACTAACCCTGGTCTCAATCACACCACACTCTCCCTGGTCTCACAATCACACCACATTCACCCTGGTCTCACAATCACACCACACTCACTCTGGTCTCACAAGCACACAGATTGGCCTCAATCTCACCACAATCACACCATCTCACACTCACACCACAATCACCCTTGTCTCACAATCACACCACACTCACCCTAGTCTCAATCACACCACACTCACCCTGGTCTCAAAATCACACAACATTCACCCTGGTCTCCATCACACCACATTCACCCTGGGCTCACAATCACACCAAACTCACTCTGTTCTCACAATCACACACACTCACATTGGTTTCAGTCTCACCACAATCACCACACTCTCACAATCACACCACAATAACCCTGGTCTCATAATCACACCACACTTACCCTGGTCTCACAATCACACCACACTCACTCTGGTCTCACAATCACACACACTCACATTGGTCTGAATCTCACAACAATCACCCCAGTCTCACAATCACACCACACTTACCCTGGTCTCACAATCACACCACACTCACCCTGGTCTCAATCGCACCACACTCACATTGGTCTCACGATCACACCACACTCACCCTGGTCTCAATCACACCACACTTACACTGGTTGCACAATCACACCACACAGATCAGTCTCACAATCACACCACACTCACCCTGGTCTCAATCATACCACACTCACCCTGGTCTCACAATCACGTCACACTCACCCTGGTCTCAATCACACAACACTCACACTGGTCTCACCATCACACCATACTCAAACTGGTCTCACAATCACACCACACTTACACTGGTCTCAATCGCACCACACTCACCATGGTCTCACAATCACACCACAGTCACCCTGGTCTCACAATCATACCACACTCACATTGATCTCAATCTCACCACACTCACCCTGGTCTCACAATCACACCACACTCACCCTGGTCTCACAATCACAACACACTCACCCTGGTCTCACAATCTCACCACACTCACCCTGGTCTCACAATCACATCACACTTACCCTGGTCGCACAATCACACGGCACTCACATTGGTCTCAGAATCACACCACACTTACACCGGTCTCAATTGCACCACACTCACCCTGGTCTCACAATCACACCCCACTCACGCTGGTCTGAATCACACTACACTCACCATGGACGCAATCATATTACGCTCACACTGATCTCAATCACACTACATTCACCCTGGTCTCACAATCACACTACACTCACCTTGGTCTCAATCATACCACACTCACCCTGGTCTCACAATCACACCACATTCACCCTGGTCTGAATCACACTACACTCACCATAGACTCAATCATATCACACTCACCCTGGTCTCAATCACACTAAATTCACCCTGGTCTCACAATCACACTACACTCACCCTGGTTTGAATCACACAACACTCACCCTGGTCTCAATCACACCACACTAACCCTTGTCTCACAATCACACCACACTCACTCTGGTCTCACAAGCACAAGATTGGTCTCAATCTCACCACAATCACACCATCTCACACTCACACCACAATCACCCTAGTTTCACAATCACACCACACACCCTGGTCTCAATCACACCACACTCACATTGGTCTCAAAATCACGCCACAATCACCCTGTTCTCACAATCACACCACACTCACCCTGATTTGAATCACACCAGACTAACACTGGTCTCACAATCACACCACACTCACACTGGTCTCACAATCACACCACACTCACTCTGGTCTCACAATCACACCACATTCACCCTGGTCTCAATCACACCACTCTCACCCTGGTCTCACAGTCACACCACACTCACTCTGGTCTCACAAACACACACACTCACATTGGTTTCAGTCTCACCACAATCACCAGGGTCTCAGAATCACGAACTTCTCACCTTGGTCTCACAATCACACCACACTCACCCTGGTCTCAATCACACCACACTCACCCTGGTCTCACAATCACACCACACTCACCCTGGTCTCAATCACACCACGCTCACCCTGGTCTCAATCACAACACGCTCACCCTGGTCTCACAATCACACCACACTCACTCTGGTCTCACAATCACACCACACTTACCCTGGTCTCAATCACACCACACTCACGAGGGTCTCACAATCACACCACACTCACATACGTCTCACAATTACACCACACTCACCCTCGTCTCAATCATACCACACTCACCCTGGTCTCACCATCATGTCACACTCACCCTGGTCTCAATCACACCATACTCACACTGGTCTCACAATCACACCATACTCAAACTGGTCTCACAATCACACCACACTTACATTGGTCTCAATCGCTCCACACTCACCCTGGTCTCAATCATACCACACTCACCCTGGTTTCAATCATACCTCACTCACCCTGGTCTCACAATCACACTACACACCCTCGTCTCACAATCACGCCACACTCACCTTGGTCTCACAATCACACCATAATCACCCTGGTCTCACAATCACACCACACTCACCCCGGTCTCACAATCACACCACATTCACCCTGGTCTCAATCACACCACACTCACCCTGGTCTCACAATCACATCACACTCACTCTGGTCTCACAATCACACACACTGATATTGATCTCACAAACACACCACACTCACCCTGGTCTCACAGTCACACCACACTCACATTGGTCTCACAATCACACCACACTTACCCTGGTCTCAATCACACCACACTCACAATGGTCTCACAATCACACCACACTCACATTCATCGCACAATCACACCACACTAAACCTTGTCTCACAATCACACCACACTCACTCTGGTCTCACAAGCACACAGATTGGTCTCAATCTCACCACAATCATGCCATCTCACTCTCATAGCACAATCACCCTGGTCTCACAATCACACCACACTTACCCTGGTCTCAATCACACCACACTCACCCTGGTCTCACAATCAGACCACATTCAACCTGGTCTCACAATCACACCACACTCACTCTGGTCTCACAAGCACACAGATTGCTCTCAATCTCACCACAATCACACCATCTCACACTCACACCACAATCACCCTAGTTTCACAATCACACCACACACCCTGGTCTCAATCACACCACACTCACATTGGTCTCAAAATCACGCCACAATCACCCTGTTCTCACAATCACACCACACTCACCCTGGTCTCAATCACACCACACTCACAATGGTCTCACAATCACACCACACTCACATTCGTCGCACAATCACACCACACTCACTCTGGTCTCACAAGCACACAGATTGGTCTCAATCTCACCACAATCATGCCATCTCACTCTCATAGCACAATCACCCTGGTCTCACAATCACACCACACTTACCCTGGTCTCAATCACACCACACTCACCCTGGTCTCACAATCACATCACACTCACTCTGGTCTCACAATCACACACACTGATATTGATCTCACAAACACACCACACTCACCCTGGTCTCACAGTCACACCACACTCACATTGGTCTCACAATCACACCACACTTACCCTGGTCTCAATCACACCACACTCACAATGGTCTCACAATCACACCACACTCACATTCATCGCACAATCACACCACACTAAACCTTGTCTCACAATCACACCACACTCACTCTGGTCTCACAAGCACACAGATTGCTCTCAATCTCACCACAATCACACCATCTCACACTCACACCACAATCAGCCTAGTTTCACAATCACACCACACACCCTGGTCTCAATCATACCACACTCACATTGGTCTCAAAATCACGCCACAATCACCCTGTTCTCACAATCACACCACACTCACCCTGGTCTCAATCACACCACACTCACCCTGGTCTCAAAATCACACAACATTCACCCTGGTCTCACAATCACACCACACTCACCCTGGTCTCACAGTCACACCACACTCACATTGGTCTCACAATCACACCACACTTACCCTGGTCTCAATCACACCACACTCACAATGGTCTCACAATCACACTACACTCAACCTGGTCTCACAATCACACCACACTCACCCTGGTCTGAATCATACCACACTCACCCTGGTCTCACCATCATGTCACACTCACCCTGGTCTCAATCACACCATACTCACACTGGTCTCACAATCACACCATACTCAAACTGGTCTCACAATCACACCGCACTCACTCTGGTCTCACAATCACACCACATTCACCCTGGACTCAATCACACCACACTCACCCTGGTCTCACAGTCACACCACACTCACTCTGGTCTCACAATGACACACACTCACATTGGTTTCAGTCTCACCACAATCACCAGGGTCTCAGAATCACGAACCTCTCACCTTGGTCTCACAATCACACCACACTCACCCTGGTCTCAATCACACCACACTCACCCTGGTCTCACAATCACACCACACTCACCCTGGTCTCAATCACACCACGCTCACCCTGGTCTCACAATCACACCACACTCACTCTTGTCTCACAATCACACCACACTTACCCTGGTCTCAATCACACCACACTGACAAGGGTCTCACAATCACACCACACTCACATACGTCTCACAATTACACCACATTCACCCTGGTCTCAATCTCACCACAATCACCCCAGTCTCACAATAACACCACAATCACCCTGGTCTCACGATCACACCACATTTAGACTGGTCTCAATAACACCATACTCATATTGGTCTCACAATCACACTACACTCAACCTGGTCTCACAATCACACCACACTCACCCTGGTCTGAATCATACCACACTCACCCTGGTCTCACCATCATGTCACACTCACCCTGGTCTCAATCACACCATACTCACACTGGTCTCACAATCACACCATACTCAAACTGGTCTCACAATCACACCACACTTACATTGGTCTCAATCGCTCCACACTCACCCTGGTCTAACAATCACACCAAACTCACCCTGGTCTCACAATCACACCACACTCACCCTGGTCTCAATCACACCACGCTCACCCTGGTCTCAATCACAACACGCTCACCCTGGTCTCACAATCACACAAACTGATATTGATCTCACAAACACACCACACTCACCCTGGTCTCACAGTCACACCACACTCACATTGGTCTCACAATCACACCACACTTACCCTGGTCTCAATCACACCACACTCACAATGGTCTCACAATCACACCACACTCACATTCATCGCACAATCACACCACACTAAACCTTGTCTCACAATCACACCACACTCACTCTGGTCTCACAAGCACACAGATTGGTCTCAATCTCACCACAATCATGCCATCTCACTCTCATAGCACAATCACCCTGGTCTCACAATCACACCACACTTACCCTGGTCTCAATCACACCACACTCACCCTGGTCTCACAATCAGACCACATTCACCCTGGTCTCACAATCACACCACACTCACTCTGGTCTCACAAGCACACAGATTGCTTTCAATCTCACCACAATCACACCATCTCACACTCACACCACAATCAGCCTAGTTTCACAATCACACCACACACCCTGGTCTCAATCACACCACACTCACATTGGTCTCAAAATCACGCCACAATCACCCTGTTCTCACAATCACACCACACTCACCCTGGTGTCAATCACACCACACTCACCCTGGTCTCAAAATCACACAACATTCACCCTGGTCTCACAATCACACCACACTCACCCTGATTTGAATCACAACAGACTAACACTGGTCTCACAATCACACCACACTCACACTGGTCTCACAATTACACCACACTCACTCTGGTCTCACAATCACACCACATTCACCCTGGACTCAATCACACCACACTCACCCTGGTCTCACAGTCACACCACACTCACTCTGGTCTCACAATCACACACACTCACATTGGTTTCAGTCTCACCACAATCACCAGGGTCTCAGAATCACGAACCTCTCACCTTGGTCTCACAATCACACCACACTCACCCTGGTCTCAAGCACACCACACTCACCCTGGTCTCACAATCACACCACACTCACCCTGGTCTCAATCACACCACGCTCACCCTGGTCTCACAATCACACCACACTCACTCTTGTCTCACAATCACACCACACTTACCCTGGTCTCAATCACACCACACTGACAAGGGTCTCACAATCACACCACACTCACATACGTCTCACAATTACACCACATTCACCCTGGTCTCAATCTCACCACAATCACCCCAGTCTCACAATAACACCACAATCACCCTGGTCTCACGATCACACCACATTTAGACAGGTCTCAATAACACCATACTCATATTGGTCTCACAATCACACTACACTCAACCTGGTCTCACAATCACACCACACTCACCCTGGTCTGAATCATACCACACTCACCCTGGTCTCACCATCATGTCACACTCACCCTGGTCTCAATCACACCATACTCACACTGGTCTCACAATCACACCATACTCAGACTGGTCTCACAATCACACCACACTTACATTGGTCTCAATCGCTCCACACTCACCCTGGTCTAACAATCACACCAAACTCACCCTGGTCTCAGAATCACACCACACTCACCCTGGTCTCAATCACACCACGCTCACCCTGGTCTCAATCACAACACGCTCACCCTGGTCTCACAATCACACCACACTCACTCTTGTCTCACAATCACACCACACTTACCCTGGTCTCAATCACACCACACTGACAAGGGTCTCACAATCACACCACACTCACATACGTCTCACAATTACACCACATTCACCCTGGTCTCAATCTCACCACAATCACCCCAGTCTCACAATAACACCACAATCACCCTGGTCTCACGATCACACCATATTTAGACTGGTCTCAATCACACCACACTCACAATGGTCTCACAATCACACCACACTCACATTCGTCGCACAATCACACCACACTCACCCTGGTCTGAATCATACCACACTCACCCTGGTCTCACCATCATGTCACACTCACCCTGGTCTCAATCACACCATACTCACACTGGTCTCACAATCACACCATACTCAAACTGGTCTCACAATCACACCACACTTACATTGGTCTCAATCGCTCCACACTCACCCTGGTCTCACAGTCCACCCACACTCACCCTGGTCTAACAATTACACCAAACTCACCCTGGTCTCAATCACACCACACTCACCCTGGTTTCAATCACACCACACTCACCCTGGTCTCACAATCACACTACACACCCTCGTCTCACAATCACGCCACATTCACCCAGGTCTCAATCACACCACACTCACCCTGGTATCACAATCACATCACACTCACTCTGGTCTCACAATCACACACACTGATATTGATCTCACAAACACACCACACTCACCCTGGTCTCACAGACACACCACATTCACATTGGTCTCACAATCACACCACACTTACACTGGTCTCAATCACACCACACTCACAATGGTCCCACAATCACACCACACGCACATTCGTCGCACAATCACACCACACTAACCCTTGCCTCACAATCACACCACACTCACTCTGGTCTCACAAGCACACAGATTGGTCTCAATCTCACCACAATCACGCCATCTCACTCTCACAGCACAATCACCCTGGTCTCACAATCACACCACACTTACCCTGGTCTCAATTACACCACATTCACCCTGGTCTCTATCACATCACACTCAGATTGCTCTCACAATCACACCACACTCACCCTGGTCCCAATCATACCACACTCTCCCTGGTATCAATCACACCACACTCACCCTGGTCTCAAAATCACACAACACACCCTCGTCTCACAATCACGCCACACTCACCTTGGTCTCACAATCACACCATAATCACCCTGGTCTCACAATCTCACCACACTCACCCCGGTCTCACAATCACACCACATTCACCCTGGTCTCAATCACACCACACTCACCCTGGTCTCACAATCACATCACACTCACTCTGGTCTCACAATCACACACACTGATATTGATCTCACAAACACACCACACTCACCCTGGTCTCACAGTCACACCACACTCACATTGGTCTCACAATCACACCACACTTACCCTGGTCTCAATCACACCACACTCACAATGGTCTCACAATCACACCACACTCACATTCATCGCACAATCACACCACACTAAACCTTGTCTCACAATCACACCACACTCACTCTGGTCTCACAAGCACACAGATTGGTCTCAATCTCACCACAATCATGCCATCTCACTCTCATAGCACAATCACCCTGGTCTCACAATCACACCACACTTACCCTGGTCTCAATCACACCACGCTCACCCTGGTCTCACAATCAGACCACATTCACCCTGGTCTCACAATCACACCACACTCACTCTGGTCTCACAAGCACATAGATTGCTCTCAATCTCACCACAATCACACCATCTCACACTCACACCACAATCACCCTAGTTTCACAATCACACCACACACCCTGGTCTCAATCACATCACACTCACATTGGTCTCAAAATCACGCCACAATCACCCTGTTCTCACAATCACACCACACTCACCCTGGTCTCAATCACACCACACTCACAATGGTCTCACAATCACACCACACTCACATTCGTCGCACAATCACACCACACTAAACCTTGTCTCACAATCACACCACACTCACTCTGGTCTCACAAGCACACAGATTGGTCTCAATCTCACCACAATCATGCCATCTCACTCTCATAGCACAATCACCCTGGTCTCACAATCACACCACACTTACCCTGGTCTCAATCACACCACACTCACCCTGGTCTCACAATCACATCACACTCACTCTGGTCTCACAATCACACACACTGATATTGATCTCACAAACACACCACACTCACTCTGGTCTCACAGTCACACCACACTCACATTGGTCTCACAATCACACCACACTTACCCTGGTCTCAATCACACCACACTCACAATGGTCTCACAATCACACCACACTCACATTCGTCGCACAATCACACCACACTAAACCTTGTCTCACAATCACACCACACTCACTCTGGTCTCACAAGCACACAGATTGGTCTCAATCTCACCACAATCATGCCATCTCACTCTCATAGCACAATCACCCTGGTCTCACAATCACACCACACTCACCCTGGTCTCACAATCAGACCACATTCACCCTGCTCTCACAATCACACCACACTCACTCTGGTCTCACAAGCACACAGATTGCTCTCAATCTCACCACAATCACACCATCTCACACTCACACCACAATCACCCTAGTTTCACAATCACACCACACACCCTGGTCTCAATCACACCACACTCACATTGGTCTCAAAATCACGCCACAATCACCCTGTTCTCACAATCACACCACACTCACCCTGGTCTCAATCACACCACACTCACAATGGTCTCACAATCACACCACACTCACATTCGTCGCACAATCACACCACACTAAACCTTGTCTCACAATCACACCACACTCACTCTGGTCTCACAAGCACACAGATTGGTCTCAATCTCACCACAATCATGCCATCTCACTCTCATAGCACAATCACCCTGGTCTCACAATCACACCACACTTACTCTGGTCTCAATCACACCACACTCACCCTGGTCTCACAATCAGACCACATTCACCCTGGTCTCACAATCACACCACACTCACTCTGGTCTCACAAGCACACAGATTGCTCTCAATCTCACCACAATCACACCATCTCACACTCACACCACAATCACCCTAGTTTCACAATCACACCACACACCCTGGTCTCAATCACACCACACTCACATTGGTCTCAAAATCACGCCACAATCACCCTGTTCTCACAATCACACCACACTCACCCTGGTCTCAAAATCACACAACATTCACCCTGGTCTCACAATCACACCACACTCACCCTGATTTGAATCACAACAGACTAACACTGGTCTCACAATCACACCACACTCACACTGGTCTCACAATCACACCACACTCAGTCTGGTCTCACAATCACACCACATTCACCCTGGACTCAATCACACCACACTCACCCTGGTCTCACAGTCACACCACACTCACTCTGGTCTCACAATCACACACACTCACATTGGTTTCAGTCTCACCACAATCACCAGGGTCTCAGAATCACGAACGTCTCACCTTGGTCTCAAAATCACACCACACTCAACCTGGTCTCAATCACACCACACTCACCCTGGTCTCACAATCACACCACACTCACCCTGGTCTCAATCACACCACGCTCACCCTGGTCTCACAATCACACCACGCTCACCCTGGTCTCACAATCACACCACACTCACTCTGGTCTCACAATCACACCACACTTACCCTGGTCTCAATCACACCACACTGACAAGGGTCTCACAATCACACCACACTCACATACGTCTCACAATTACACCACATTCACCCTGGTCTCAATCTCACCACAATCACCCCAGTCTCACAATAACACCACAATCACCCTGGTCTCACGATCACACCACATTTAGACTGGTCTCAATAACACCATACTCATATTGGTCTCACAATCACACTACACTCAACCTGGTCTCACAATCACACCACACTCCCCCTCGTCTCAATCATACCACATTCACCCTGGTCTCACCATCATGTCACACTCACCCTGGTCTCAATCACACCATACTCACACTGGTCTCACAATCACACCATACTCAAACTGGTCTCACAATCACACCACACTTACATTGGTCTCAATCGCTCCACACTCACCCTGGTCTAACAATCACACCAAACTCACCCTCGTCTCACAATCACACCACACTCACCCTGGTCTCAATCACACCACGCTCACCCTGGTCTCAATCACAACACGCTCACCCTGGTCTCACAATCACACCACACTCACTCTTGTCTCACAATCACAACACACTTACCCTGGTCTCAATCACACCACACTGACAAGGGTCTCACAATCACACCACACTCACATACGTCTCACAATTACACCACATTCACCCTGGTCTCAATCTCACCACAATCACCCCAGTCTCACAATAACACCACAATCACCCTGGTCTCACGATCACACCATATTTAGACTGGTCTCAATAACACCATACTCATATTGGTCTCACAATCACACTACACTCAACCTGGTCTCACAATCACACCACACTCACCCTGGTCTGAATCATACCACACTCACCCTGGTCTCACCATCATGTCACACTCACCCTGGTCTCAATCACACCATACTCACACTGGTCTCACAATCACACCATACTCAAACTGGTCTCACAATCACACCACACTTACATTGGTCTCAATCGCTCCACACTCACCCTGGTCTCACAGTCCACCCACACTCACCCTGGTCTAACAATCACACCAAACTCACCCTGGTCTCAATCACACCACACTCACCCTGGTTTCAATCACACCACACTCACCCTGGTCTCACAATCACACTACACACCCTCGTCTCACAATCACACCACACTCACCCTGGTCTCAATCATACCACACACACACTGGTCTCAATCACACCACACTCACCCTGTTCTGAATCACACCACACTCACCCTGGTCTGACAATCGAAAAACACTCACCCTAGTCTCAATCACACCACACTCACCCTGCTCTCACAATGACATCACACTCACCCTAGTATCAATCACACCACACTCCCCCTGGTCTCTCAATCAGAGCACACTCACCCTGGACTCAATCACACCACACTCACTCTGGACTCACAACCACACCACACTCACATTGGTCTCAATCACACCATACTCACATGGTTCTCAATCACACCACACTAACCCTGGTCTCACAAACACAACACTCTCACCCTTGCCTCACAATCACATCACACTCACCCTGGACTCAATCACACCACACTCACTCTGGACTCACAATCACACCACACTCACTCTGGTCTCACAATCACAACACAGTCACCCTGGTCTCACAATCACACCACACTCACTCTGGTCTCACAATCACAACGCACTCACCCTGGTCTCAATCATAACACACTCACCCTGGTCTCAATCACACGACACTCACCCTGGTCTCTCAATAACACCACACTCACCCTGGTCTCACAATCACATCACACTCACCATGGACTCATTCACACCACACTCACATTGATTTCACAATCACACCACACTCACCCTGGTCTCAATCACACCACACTTACATTCATCTCACAATCACACCACACTCACCCAGGTCTCACAATCACACCACACTCACATTGGTCTCACAATCACACCACACTTACATTGGCCTCAATTGGACCACACTCACCCTGGACTCACAATCACACCACACTCAGATTGGACTCACAATCACAACACACTCACCCTGGTCTCACAATCACGTCACACTCACCCTGGTATCAATCATACCACACTCACCCTGGGCTCACAATCACAGCACACTTACCTTTTGTCTCAATAACACCATACTCACATTGGTCTCACAATGACTCTACACTCAACCTGGTCTCACAATCACACCACACTCACCCTGGTCTCAATCACACCACACTCAACTTGGTCTCTCAATCAAACCACACTCACCCTGGTCTCAATCACACCACACTCACCCTGGTCTCACAATCACACCACATTCACCCTGGTCACAATCACACTGCACTCTCCCTGGTCTCATAATCACATCACACTCACTCTGGTCTCACAATCACACCACACTCACATTGGTCTCACAGTTACACCACACTCACTCTGGTCTCACAATCACACCACATTCACCCTGGTCACAATCACACCACACTCTCCCTAGTCTCATAATCACATCACACTCACTCTGGTCTCACAATCACACATACTCATATTGATCTCACAATTACAGCACACTCACTGTGGTCTCAATCACACCATACTCACACTGGTCTCACAATCACATCAGACTCAAACTGGTCTCACAATCACACCACACTCACATTGTTCTCACAATCACAACACACTTACATTGGTCTGAATCGCACCACCATGACATTGGTCTCACGATCACACTGCACTCAACCTGGTCTCAATCACACCACAATTACCCTGGTCGCAGAATCACACCACACAGATTGGTCTCACAATCACACCACACTCACCCTGGTCTCAATCATACCACACTCACCCTGGTCTCACAATCACGTAACACTCACCCTGGTCTCAATCACACCACACTCACACTGGACTCACCATCACACCATACTCAAACTGGTCTCACAATCACACCACACTTACATTGGTCTCAATCGCACCACACTCACCCTGGTCTCAAAATCTCACCACACTCACCCTGGTCTCACAGTCACACCAAACTCACCCTAGTCTCAATCACACCACACTCACTCTGGTCTCACAATCACACCACACTTACCCTGGTCTCAATCACACCACACTCACATTGATCTCAAAATCACACCACACCCACCCTGGATTCAATCACACCACACTCACCCTAGTCTCACAATCACACTCCACTCACCCTCGCCTCACAATCACGCCACACTCACCTTGGTCTCACAATCACACCATACTCACCTTGGTCTCACAGTCACACCACACTCACATTGGTCTCAATCACACCACAGTCACAATGATCACAATCACACCACATTCACCCTGGTCTCAATCACACCACACTCACCCTGGTCTCTCAATCACACCACACTCACTCTGGTCTCACAATTACAAACACTCACATTGATCTCAATCTCACCACAATCACCCCAGTCCCACAATCACACCATAATCATTCTGCTCTCACAATCACACCACACTCAGCCCAGTCTCACAATCACACCACACTCAACCTGGTCTCAATCACACCACAGTCACCCTGGTCTCACAGTCACATCACACTCACTCTCGTCTCACAATCACACACACTCATATTGATCTCACAAACACACCACACTCACCCTGGTCTCACAATCACACCACATTCACACTGGTCCCACAACCACACCACACTCACTATGGTCTTACAAGCACACAGATTTGTCTCAATCACACCACAATCACACCATCTCACAATCACACCACAATCACCCTGGTTTCACAAACACACCACACTTACCCTGGTCACAATGACACCACACTCACATTGGTATCACAATCACACCACACTCACAATCATCTCACAATCACACCACAGTCACCCTGGTCTCAATCACACCACACTCACCCTGGTCTCACAATCACACCACACTCACCCTGGTCTCACAATCACACCACACTCACTCTGGTCTCACAAGCACACAGATTGGTCTCAATCTCACCACAATCTCACCAGCTCACAATCACACCACAATCACCCTGGTCTCACAATCACACCACACTTACCATGGTCTCAATCACACCACACTCACATTGGTCTCACAATCACACCACACTCACATTCGTCTCACAATCACACACACTAACTCTGGTCTCAATCACACCACACTCACTCTGGTCTCACAATCACACCACATTCACCCTGGTCTCACAATCACACCACACTCACTCTGGTCTCACAAGCACACAGATTGGTCTCAATCTCACCACAATCTCACCATCTCACAATCACACCACAATCACCCTGGGTTCACAATCACACCACATTCACCCTGGTCTCAATCACACCACATTCACCCTGGTCTCACAATAAAACCACACTCACATTGGTCTCACAATCACTCTACACTCAACCTGGTCTCACAATCACACCACACTCACACTGGTCTCAATCACACCACACTCAACTTGGTCTCTCAATCAAACCACACTCAACCTGGGCTGAATCACACCACACTCACCCTGGTCTCACAATAACACCACATTCACCCTGGTCTCAATCACACCACACCAACCCTGGTCTCAATCACACCACACTCAACCTGGTCTCTCAATCACACCACACTCACCCTGGTGTCAATCACACCATACTCACCCTGGTCTGAATCACACCATACTCACCCTGGTCTCAATCACACCACACTCACCCTGGTCTCACAATCACACCACATTCACCCTGGTCTCAATCACATCACACTCACGCTGGTCTCAATCATACCACACTCACCCTGGTCTCACAATCACACCACACTCACCCTGGTCTGAATCACATTACACTCACCATGGACTCAATCATATCAAAGTCACCCTGGTCTCAATCACACTACACTCACCCTGGTCTTACATTCACACCACACTTACACTGGTCTCAATCGCACCGCACAAACCCTGGTCTCAGAATCACACCACACTAACCCTGCTCTCACAATCATACCACACACACATTGATCTCAATCTCACCACACTCACCCTGGTCTCAGAATCACACCACAATCACATTTGTCTCAATCACACCACAGTCACAATGGTCACAATCACACCACATTCACCCTGGTGTCAATCAGACCACACTCACCCTGATCTCTCAATCACACCACACTCACTCTGGTCTCACAATCGCACACACTCATATTGATCTCACAATTACACCACACTCACCCTGGTCTCAATCATACCACTCTCACCCTGGTCTCAATCACACGACACCTATCCTGGTCTCAATCACACCATACTCACCCTGGTCTCACGATCACATCACACTCACACTGGTCTCACAATCACACCACACTTACATTGGTCTCAATCACACCACACTCACATTGGTCTCACGATCACACCACACTCACCCTGGTCTCAATCACACGACACCTATCCTGGTCTCAATCACACCATACTCACCCTGGTCTCACGATCACATCACACTCACACTGGTCTCACAATCACACCACACTTACATTGGTCTCAATCACACCACACTCACATTGGTCTCACGATCACACCACACTCACCCTGGTCTCAATCATACTACACTCACACTGGTCTCACAATCACACCACACTTACATTTGTCTCAATCGCGCCACACTCACCCTAGTCTCACAATCCAACCACAATCACCCTGGTCTCTCAATCAGACCACACTCACCCTGGTCTCTCAATCACACCAAGCTCACACCGGTCTCACAATCACACACATTCACATTGATCTCAATCTCACCACAATCACCCCAGTCTCACAATCACACCACAATCACCCTGGTCAAAAGCACACTACACTCACCATGGACTCAATCATATCACACTCACCCCGGTCTCAATCACACTACACTCACCCTGGTCTCATAATCACACCACACTCAACTTGGGCTGAATCACACCACACTCACCCTGGTCTCACAATAGCACCACACTCAGATTGGTCTCACAATCACACCACACTCACCCTGGTCCCAATCATACCACACTCACCCTGGTGTCAATCACAGCATACTCACCCTGGTCTCACAATCACATCACACTCAGATTGGTCTTACACTTACACCACACTCACCCTGGTCTCAATCATACTACACTCACCCTGGTCTCAATCACACCATAATCACCCTGGTCTCACAATCACATCACACTCACACTGGTCACAATCACAGCACACTGACATTGTTCTCACAATCACACCACACTTAGATTGGTCTCAATCGCACCACACTCACCCTGGTTTTACAACACACCATACTCCCACTGGTCTCCAATCATACCACACTCAAATTGGTCTCACAATCATACCACACTCACTCTGGTCTCACAATCACACAGAGTCACATTGGTTTCAGTCTCACCACAAACACCAGGGTCTCAGATTGGTCTCACAATTACACCACACTCACCCTGTTCTCAATCACACGACACTCACCATGGTCTCAATCACACCACACTCAACCTGGTCTCTCAATCACATCATACTCAACCTGGGCTGAATCACACCACACTCACCCTGTTCTCACAATCACACCACCCTCACCCTGGTGTCAATCACACCATACTCACCCTGGTCTGAATCACACCATACTCACCCTGGTCTCAATCACACCACACTCACCCTGGTCTCACAATCACACCACATTCACCCTGGTCTCAATCACATCACACTCACGCTGGTCTCAATCATACCACACTCACCCTGGTCTCACAATCACACCACACTCACCCTGGTCTGAATCACATTACACTCACCATGGACTCAATCATATCAAAGTCACCCTGGTCTCAATCACACTACACTCACCATGGTCTTACATTCACACCACACTTACACTGGTCTCAATCGCACCGCACAAACCCTGGTCTCAGAATCACACCACACTAACCCTGCTCTCACAATCATACCACACACACATTGATCTCAATCTCACCACACTCATCCTGGTCTCACAATGACACCACACTCACCCGGGTCTCAATCACACCACACTCACCCTGGTCTCACAATCACATCACACTCAGATTGGTCTTACACTTACACCACACTCACCCTGGTCTCAATCATACTACACTCACCCTGGTCTCAATCACACCATAATCACCCTGGTCTCACAATCACATCACACTCACACTGGTCACAATCACAGCACACTGACACTGTTCTCACAATCACACCACACTTAGATTGGTCTCAATCGCACCACACTCACCCTGGTTTTACAACACACCATACTCCCACTGGTCTCCAATCATACCACACTCAAATTGGTCTCACAATCATACCACACTCACCCTGGTCTCAATCACACCACACTCAACTTGGTCTCTCAATCACAGCACACTCAACCTGGGCTGAATCACACCACACTCACCCTGGTCTCACAATAACACCACATTCACTCTGGTCTCAATCACACCACACTCAATCTGGGCTGAATCACACCACACTCACCCTGGTCTCACAATAACACCACATTCACTCTGGTCTCAATCACACCACACACACCCTTGTCTCACAATCACATCACACTCACTCTGGTCTCACAATAACACCATACTCACATTGGTCTCACAATCACACCACACTTACACTGGTCTCAATCGCACCGCACTCACCCTGGTCTCATAATCACACCACGCTCAGATTGGTAACACAATCGCACCACACTCACCCTGGTCTCAATCACACGACACTCACACTGGTCACACAATCACACCAAACTCACCCTGGTCTCAATCACACCGCACTCACCCTGGTTTCAATCACACCAATCACCCTGGTCTCACAATCACACTACACTCACCCTAGTCTCACAATCACGCCACAGTCACCTTGGTCTCACAATCACACCACACTCACCCTGGTCTCAGAATCACACCACACTCACATTGGTCTCAATCACACCACAGTCACAATGGTTACAATCACACCACATTCACCCTGGTCTCAATCAGACCACACTAACCCTGGTCTCTCAATCACACCACACTCACTCTGGTCTCACAATCGCAGACAGTCACATTGATCTCAATCTCACCACAATCACCCTGGTCTCAATCACACCATGCTCACCCTGGTCTCACAATCACACCACACTCACTCTGGTCTCACAATCACACCACACTTACCCTGGTCTCAATCATACCACACTCACCCTGGTCTCACAATCACGTAACACTCACCCTGGTCTCAATCACACCACACTCACACTGGTCTCAATCGCACCGCACTCACCCTGGTCTCACAATCACACCACGCTCAGATTGGTAACACAATCGCACCACAGTCACCCTGGTCTCAATCACACCACACTCACACTGGTCTCACAATCACACCAAACTCACCCTGGTCTCAATCACACACTCACTCTGGTCTCACAATCGCACACAGTCACATTGATCCCAATCTCACCACAATCACCCCAGTCTCACAATCACACCACAATCACCCTGGTCTCACAATCACACCACACTCAAATTGGTCTCACACTCACACCACACTCAACTGGTCTCAATCACACCACACTCACCCTGGTCTCACAATCACACCACATTCACCCTGGTCACAATCACACCACACTCTCCCTGGTCTCATAATCACATCACACTCACTCTGGTCTCACAATCACACACACTCATATTGATGTCACAATTACAGCACACTCACTGTGTTCTCAATCATACCACACTCACCCTGGTCTCTATCACACGACACTCATACCGGTCTCAATCACACCATACTCACCCTGGTCTCACAATCACATCAGACTCACACTGGTCTCACAATCACACTACACTCACATTGTTCTCACAATCACACCACACTTACATTGGTCTGAATCACACCACACTCACATTGGTCTCACGATCACACTACACTCAACCTGGTCTCAATCACACCACAATTACCCTGGTCGCACAATCACACCACACAGATTGGTCTCACAATCACACCACATTCACCCTGGTCTCAATCATACCACACTCACCCTGGTCTCACAATCACGTAACACTCACCCTGGTCTCAATCACACCATACTCACACTGGACTCACCATCACACCATACTCAAACTGGTCTCACAATCACACCACACTTGCATTGGTCTCAATCGCACCACACTCACCCTGGTCTCAAAATCTCACCACACTCTCCCTGGTCTCACAGTCACACCAAACTCACCCTAGTCTCAATCACACCACACTCACTCTGGTCTCACAATCACACCACACTTACCCTGGTCTCAATCACACCACACTCATATTGGTCTCACAATCACACCACACTCACCCTGGATTCAATCACACCACACTCACCCTAGTCTCACAATCACTCCACACTCACCTTGGTCTCACAATCACACCATACTCACCCTGGTCTCACAGTCACACCACACTCACATTGGTCTCAATCACACCACAGGCACAATGGTCACAATCACACCACATTCACCCTGGTGTCAATCACACCACACTCACCCTGGTCTCTCAATCACACCACACTCACTCTGGTCTCACAATTACACACACTCACATTGATCTCAATCTCACCACAATCACCCCAGTCCCACAATCACACCATAATCACCCTGGTCTCAAAATCACACCACACTCACCCTGGTCTCAATCACACCACACTCACCCTGGTCTCACAGTCACATCACACTCACTCTGGTCTCACAATCACACACGCTCATATTGATCTCACAAACACACCACACTCACCCTGGTCTCACAATCACACCACACTCACTCTGGTCTCACAAGCACACAGATTTGTCTCAATCTCACCACAATCACACCATCTCACAATCACACCACAATCACCCTGGTTTCACAATCACACCACACTTACTCTGGTCACAATGACACCACACTCACATTGGTCTCGCAATCACACCACACTCACAATCGTCTCACAATGACATCACAGTCACCCTGGTCTCAATCATACCACACTCACCCTGGTCTCACAATCACGTAACACTCAACCTGGTCTCAATCACACAACACTCACACTGGACTCACCATCACTCCACATTCACTCTGGTCTCACAATCACACCACACTTACCCTGGTCTCAATCACACCACACTCACCCTGGTCTCAATCACACCACACTCACCCTGGTCTCAATCACACCACACTCACCCTGGTCTCAATCACACCACACGCACACTGGTCTCACAATCACACCACACTTACCCTGGTCTCAATCACACCACACTCACATTGGTCTCACAATCACACCACACTCACCCTGGATTCAATCACACCACACTCACCCTAGTCTCACAATCACACTCCACTCACCCTCGTCTCACAATCACTCCACAATCACACCATACTCACCCTGGTCTCACAGTCACACCACACTCACATTGGTCCCAATCACACCACAGTCACTATGGTCACAATCACACCACATTCACCCTGGTCTCAATCACACCACACTCACCCTGGTCTCTCAATCACACCACACTCACTCTGGTCTCACAATCGCAC
This sequence comes from Mobula birostris, assembly GCF_030028105.1. NCBI lineage: Eukaryota > Metazoa > Chordata > Chondrichthyes > Myliobatiformes > Myliobatidae > Mobula > Mobula birostris. Next base: position 77,325 of record NW_027278688.1, on the reverse strand, counting down.
ACATTCACATTGATCTCAGTCTCACCACAATCACCCCAGTCTGACAATCACACCACAATCACCCTGGTCTTACCATCACACCACACTCAAATTGGTCTCACAATCACACCATACTCACCGTGGTCTCACAATTACACACACTCACATTGATCTCAATCTCACCACAATCACCCCAGTCCCACAATCACACCATAATCACCATGGTCTCAAAATCACAACACACTCACCCCAGTCTCACAATCACACCTCACTCACCCTGGTCTCAATCACACCACACTCACCCTGGTCTCACAGTCACATCACACTCACTCTGGTCTCACAATCACACACGCTCATATTGATCTCACAAACACACCACACTCACCCTGGTCTCACAATCACACCACATTCACACTGGTCTCACAACCACACCACACTCACTCTGGTCTCACAAGCACACAGATTTGTCTCAATCTCACCACAATCACACCATCTCACAATCACACCACAATCACTCTGGTTTCACAATCACACCATACTTACCATGGTCTCAATCACACCACACTCACATTGGTCTCACAATCACACCACACTCACATTCGTCTCACAATCACACCACACTTACATTGGTCTAAATCGCACCACACTCACATTGGTCTCACGATCACACTACACTCAACCTGGTCTCAATCACACCACAATTACCCTGGTCGTACAATCACACCACACAGATTGGTCTCACAATCACACCACACTCACCCTGGTCTCAATCATACCACACTCACCCTGGTCTCACAATCACGTAACACTCACCCTGGTCTCAATCACACCACACTCACACTGGACTCACCATCACACCATACTCAAACTGGTCTCACAATCACACCACACTTGCATTGGTCTCAATCGCACCACACTCGCCCTGGTCTCAAAATCTCACCACACTCTCCCTGGTCTCACAGTCACACCAAACTCACCCTGGTCTCAATCACACACTCACTCTGGTCTCACAATCGCACACAGTCACATTGATCTCAATCTCACCACAATCACCCCAGTCTCACAATCACACCACAATCACCCTGGTCTCACAATCACACCACACTCAAATTGGTCTCACACTCACACCACACTCAACTGGTCTCAGAATCACAACACACTCACCCTGGTCTCAATCACACCACACTCACCCTGGTCTCACAATCACACCACATTCATCCTGGTCACAATCACACCACACTCTCCCTGGTCTCATAATCACATCACACTCACTCTGATCTCACAATCACACACACTCATATTGATGTCACAATTACAGCACACTCACTGTGTTCTCAATCATACCACACTCACCCTGGTTTCTGTCACACGACACTCATACCGGTCTCAATCACTCCATACTCACCCTGGTCTCACAATCACATCAGACTCACACTGGTCTCACAATCACACCACACTCACATTGGTCTCAATCACACCACAGTCACAATGGTCACAATCACATCACATTCACCCTGGTCTCAATCACACCACCCTCACCCTGGTCTCTCAATCACACCACACTCACTCTGGTCTCACAATTACACACACTCACATTGATCTCAATCTCACCAGAATCACCCCAGTCCCACAATCACACCACACTCACCCTGATCTCAATCATACCACACTCACCCTGGTCTCACAATCACGAAACACTCAACCTGGTCTCAATCACACCACACTCACCATAGTCTCACAATCACACTCCACTCACCCTCGTCTCACAATCACTCCACAATCACACCATACTCACCCTAGTCTCACAGTCACACCACACTCACATTGGTCCCAATCACACCACAGTCACTATGGTCACAATCACACCACATTCACCCTGGTCTTAATCAAATGACACTCATCCCGGTCTCAATCACATCATACTCACCCTGGTCTCACAATCACGTCACACTCACACTGGTCTCAATCACACCACAATCACCCTGGTCTCACAACAATCACACCACACTTACCATGGTCTCAATCACACCACACTCACATTGGTCTCAAAATCACACCACATTCACCCTGGTCTCAATCACACCACACTCACCCTGGTCTCAATCACACCACACGCACACTGGTCTCACAATCACACCACACTTACCCTGGTCTCAATCACACCACACTCACAATGGTCTCACAATCACACCACACTCACCCTGGATTCAATCACACCACACTCACCCTAGTCTCACAATCACACTCCACTCATCCTCGTCTCACAATCACTCCACAATCACACCATACTCACCCTTGTCTCACAGTCACACCACACTCACATTGGTCCCAATCACACCACAGTCACTATGGTCACAATCACACCACATTCACCCTGGTCTCAATCACACCACACTCACCCTGGTCTCTCAATCACACCACACTCACTCTGGTCTCACAATCGCACACATTCACATTGATCTCAGTCTCACCACAATCACCCCAGTCTGACAATCACACCACAATCACCCTGGTCTTACCATCACACCACACTCAAATTGGTCTCACAATCACACCATACTCACCCAGGTGTCAATCACACCACACTCACCAAGGTCTCACAATCACACCACATTCACCCTGGTCACAATCACACCACACTTTCCCTGGTCTCACAATCACATCACAATCACTCTGGTCTCACAATCACACACACTCATATTGATGTCACAATTACAGCACACTCACCGTGGTCTCAATCATACCACACTCACCCTGGTCTCAATCACATGACACTCATCCCGGTCTCAATCACATCATACTCACCCTGGTCTCACAATCACGTCACACTCACACTGGTCTCAATCACACCACAATCACCCTGGTCTCACAATCACACCACACTTACCATGGTCTCAATCACACCACACTCACATTGATCTCAAAATCACACCACATTCACCCTGGTCTCAATCAGACCACACTCACCCTGGTCTCAATCACACCACATGCACACTGGTCTCACAATCACACCACATTCACCCTGGTCTCAATCACACCAAACTCATCCAGGTCTCACAATCACACCAAACTCATCCAGGTCTCACAATCACACCACATTCACCCTGGTCTCAATCTCACCACAATCACCCCAGTCTCACAATCACACCACAATCAACCTGGTCTTCCGATCACACCACACTTACCCTGGTCTTCCGATCACACCACACTTACCCTGGTCCCAATCATACCACACTCACCCTGGACTGAATCACACCATCTCACCCTGGTCTGAATCACACCATACTAACCCTGGTCCCAATCATACCACACTCACCCTGGCTTCAATCACACCACACTCAACCTGGCCTCTCAATCACACCACACTCTACCTGGGCTGAATCACACCACACTCACCCTGGTCCCAATCATACCACACTCACCCTGGCCTCAATCACACCATACTCACCCTGGTCTGAATCACACCATACTCACCCTGGTCTCAATCACACCACACTCACCGTGGTCTCACAATTACACCACATTCACCCTGGTCTCAATCACACCACACTCACCCAGGTCTCACAATCACATCACACTCCCTCTGGTCTCACAATCACACCACACTCACATTGGTCTCACAATCACACCACACTTTCAGTGGTCTCAATCGCACCACACTCACCCTGGTCTCACAATCATACCACACTCACCCTGGTCTCACAATCATACCACACTCACATTGGTCTCAATCACACCACACTCACCCTGGTCTCAATCACACTACACTCACCCTGGTCTCACAATCACACCACACTTACACTGGTGTCAATCGCTCCACACTCGCCCTGGTCTCACATCCACACCACACTCACACTGGTCTCACAATCATACCACACTCACATTGATCTCAATCTCACCACACTCACCCTGGTATCACAATCACACCACACTCACCCTGGTCTCCCAATCACAACACACTCAGATTGGTCTCACAATCACACCACACTCACCTGGGTCTCACTCATACCACACTCACCCTGGTCTCACAATCACACCACATTCACCCTGGTCTGAATCACACTACACTCACCATGGACTCAATCATATCAGACTCACCCTGGTCTCACAATCACACCACACTCACCCTGGTTTGAATCACACCACACTCACCCTGTCTGAATCACACCAAACTCACGCTGGTCTCACAATCACACCACACTCAGATTGGTCTCACAATCACACCACACTCACTCTGGTCTCAGAATCACGTCACACTCACCCTGGTCTCAATCAAACCACACTCACCCTGGGCTCACGATCACACCACACTTACCCTGGTCTCAATAACACCATACTCACATTGGTCTCACAATCACTCTACACTCAACCTGGTCTCACAATCACACCACACTCACCCTGGTCTCAATCACACCACACTCAACTTGGTCTCTCAATCACAGCACACTCAACCTGGGCTGAATCACACCACACTCACCCTGGTCTCACAATAACACCACATTCACTCTGGTCTCAATCACACCACACTCAACCTGGGCTGAATCACACCACACTCACCCTGGTCTCACAATAACACCACATTCACTCTGGTCTCAATCACACCACACACACCCTTGTCTCACAATCACATCACACTCACTCTGGTCTCACAATAACACCATACTCACATTGGTCTCACAATCACACCACACTTACACTGGTCTCAATCGCACCGCACTCACCCTGGTCTCATAATCACACCACGCTCAGATTGGTAACACAATCACAACACACTCACCCTGGTCTCAATCACACCACACTCACACTGGTCTCACAATCACACCAAACTCACCCTGGTCTCAATCACACCGCACTCACCCTGGTTTCAATCACACCAATCACCCTGGTCTCACAATCACACTACACTCACCCTAGTCTCACAATCACGCCACACTCACCTTGGTCTCACAATCACACCACACTCACCCTGGTCTCAGAATCACACCACACTCACATTGGTCTCAATCACACCACAGTCACAATGGTTACAATCACACCACATTCACCCTGGTCTCAATCAGACCACACTAACCCTGGTCTCTCAATCACACCACACTCACTCTGGTCTCACAATCGCAGACAGTCACATTGATCTCAATCTCAGCACAAACACCCCAGTCTCACAATCACACCACAATCACCCTGGTCTCACAATCACACCACACTCAAATTGGTCTCACACTCACACCACACTCAACTGGCCTCAGAATCACACCACACTCACCCTGGTCTCAATCACACCACACTCACATTGGTCTCAATCACACCACGCTCACCCTGGTCTCAATCACACCATGCTCACCCTGGTCTCACAATCACACCACACTCACTCTGGTCTCACAATCACACCACACTTACCCTGGTCTCAATCACACCACACTCACACTGGTCTCAATCGCACCGCACTCACCCTGGTCTCACAATCACACCACGCTCAGATTGGTAACACAATCTCACCACACTCACCCTGCTCTCAATCACACCACACTCACACTGGTCTCACAATCACACCAAACTCACCCTGGTCTCAATCACACACTCACTCTGGTCTCACAATCGCACACAGTCACATTGATCCCAATCTCACCACAATCACCCCAGTCTCACAATCACACCACAATCACCCTGGTCTCACAATCACACCACACTCAAATTGGTCTCACACTCACACCACACTCAACTGGTCTCAATCACACCACACTCACCCTGGTCTCACAATCACACCACATTCACCCTGGTCACAATCACACCACACTCTCCCTGGTCTCATAATCACATCACACTCACTCTGGTCTCACAATCACACACACTCATATTGATGTCACAATTACAGCACACTCACTGTGTTCTCAATCATACCACACTCACCCTGGTCTCTATCACACGACACTCATACCGGTCTCAATCACACCATACTCACCCTGGTCTCACAATCACATCAGACTCACACTGGTCTCACAATCACACTACACTCACATTGTTCTCACAATCACACCACACTTACATTGGTCTGAATCACACCACACTCACATTGGTCTCACGATCACACTACACTCAACCTGGTCTCAATCACACCACAATTACCCTGGTCGCACAATCACACCACACAGATTGGTCTCACAATCACACCACATTCACCCTGGTCTCAATCATACCACACTCACCCTGGTCTCACAATCACGTAACACTCACCCTGGTCTCAATCACACCACACTAACACTGGACTCACCATCACACCATACTCAAACTGGTCTCACAATCACACCACACTTGCATTGGTCTCAATCGCACCACACTCACCCTGGTCTCAAAATCTCACCACACTCTCCCTGGTCTCACAGTCACACCAAACTCACCCTAGTCTCAATCACACCACACTCACTCTGGTCTCACAATCACACCACACTTACCCTGGTCTCAATCACACCACACTCATATTGGTCTCACAATCACACCACACTCACCCTGGATTCAATCACACCACACTCACCCTAGTCTCACAATCACACTCCACTCACCCTCGTCTCACAATCACTCCCCACTCACCTTGGTCTCACAATCACACCATACTCAGCCTGGTCTCACAGTCACACCACACTCACATTGGTCTCAATCACACCACAGTCACAATGGTCACAATCACACCACATTCACCCTGGTCTCAATCACACCACCCTCACCCTGGTCTCTCAATCACACCACACTCACTCTGGTCTCACAATTACACACACTCACATTGATCTCAATCTCACCACAATCACCCCAGTCCCACAATCACACCACACTCACCCTGGTCTCAATCATACCACACTCACCCTGGTCTCACAATCACGTAACACTCACCCTGGTCTCAATCACACCACACTCACACTGGACTCACCATCACACCATACTCAAACTGGTCTCACAATCACACCACACTTGCATTGGTCTCAATCGCACCACACTCACCCTGGTCTCAAAATCTCACCACACTCTCCCTGGTCTCACAGTCACACCAAACTCACCCTGGTCTCAATCACACACTCACTCTGGTCTCACAATCGCACACAGTCACATTGATCTCAATCTCACCACAATCACCCCAGTCTCACAATCACCCTGGTCTCACAATCACACCACACTCAAATTGGTCTCACACTCACACCACACTCAACTGGTCTCAGAATCACACCACACTCACCCTGGTCTCACAATCACACCACATTCACCCTGGTCACAATCACACCACACTCTCCCTGGTCTCATAATCACATCACACTCACTCTGGTCTCACAATCACACACACTGATATTGATGTCACAATTACAGCACACTCACTGTGTTCTCAATCATACCACACTCACCCTGGTCTCTATCACACGACACTCATACCGGTCTCAATCACTCCATACTCACCCTGGTCTCACAATCACACCAGACTCACACTGGTCTCACAATCACACCACACTCACATTGGTCTCAATCACACCACAGTCACAATGGTCACAATCACACCACATTCACCCTGGTCTCAATCACACCACCCTCACCCTGGTCTCCCAATCACACCACACTCACTCTGGTCTCACAATTACACACACTCACATTGATCTCAATCTCACCACAATCACCCCAGTCCCACAATCACATCACACTCACCCTGATCTCAATCATACCACACTCACCCTGGTCTCACAATCACGTAACACTCAACCTGGTCTCAATCACACCACACTCACACTGGACTCACCATCACTGCACACTCACTCTGGTCTCACAATCACACCACATTCACCCTGGTCTCAATCAGACCACACTAACCCTGGTCTCTCAATCACACCACACTCACTCTGGTCTCACAATCGCAGACAGTCACATTGATCTCAATCTCACCACAAACACCCCAGTCTCACAATCACACCACAATCACCCTGGTCTCACAATCACACCACACTCAAATTGGTCTCACACTCACACCACACTCAACTGGCCTCAGAATCACACCACACTCACCCTGGTCTCAATCACACCACACTCACATTGGTCTCAATCACACCACGCTCACCCTGGTCTCAATCACACCATGCTCACCCTGGTCTCACAATCACACCACACTCACTCTGGTCTCACAATCACACCACACTTACCCTGGTCTCAATCACACCACACTCACACTGGTCTCAATCGCACCGCACTCACCCTGGTCTCACAATCACACCACGCTCAGATTGGTAACACAATCTCACCACACTCACCCTGCTCTCAATCACACCACACTCACACTGGTCTCACAATCACACCAAACTCACCCTGGTCTCAATCACACACTCACTCTGGTCTCACAATCGCACACAGTCACATTGATCCCAATCTCACCACAATCACCCCAGTCTCACAATCACACCACAATCACCCTGGTCTCAATCACACCACACTCACCCTGGTCTCACAATCACACCACATTCACCCTGGTCACAATCACACCACACTCTCCCTGGTCTCATAATCACATCACACTCACTCTGGTCTCACAATCACACACACTGATATTGATGTCACAATTACAGCACACTCACTGTGTTCTCAATCATACCACACTCACCCTGGTCTCTATCACACGACACTCATACCGGTCTCAATCACACCATACTCACCCTGGTCTCACAATCACATCAGACTCACACTGGTCTCACAATCACACTACACTCACATTGTTCTCACAATCACACCACACTTACATTGGTCTGAATCACACCACACTCACATTGGTCTCACGATCACACTACACTCAACCTGGTCTCAATCACACCACAATTACCCTGGTCGCACAATCACACCACACAGATTGGTCTCACAATCACACCACATTCACCCTGGTCTCAATCATACCACACTCACCCTGGTCTCACAATCACGTAACACTCACCCCGGTCTCAATCACACCACACTAACACTGGACTCACCATCACACCATACTCAAACTGGTCTCACAATCACACCACACTTGCATTGGTCTCAATCGCACCACACTCACCCTGGTCTCAAAATCTCACCACACTCTCCCTGGTCTCACAGTCACACCAAACTCACCCTAGTCTCAATCACACCACACTCACTCTGGTCTCACAATCACACCACACTTACCCTGGTCTCAATCACACCACACTCATATTGGTCTCACAATCACACCACACTCACCCTGGATTCAATCACACCACACTCACCCTAGTCTCACAATCACACTCCACTCACCCTCGTCTCACAATCACTCCCCACTCACCTTGGTCTCACAATCACACCATACTCAGCCTGGTCTCACAGTCACACCACACTCACATTGGTCTCAATCACACCACAGTCACAATGGTCACAATCACACCACATTCACCCTGGTCTCAATCACACCACCCTCACCCTGGTCTCTCAATCACACCACACTCACTCTGGTCTCACAATTACACACACTCACATTGATCTCAATCTCACCACAATCACCCCAGTCCCACAATCACACCACACTCACCCTGGTCTCAATCATACCACACTCACCCTGGTCTCACAATCACGTAACACTCACCCTGGTCTCAATCACACCACACTCACACTGGACTCACCATCACACCATACTCAAACTGGTCTCACAATCACACCACACTTGCATTGGTCTCAATCGCACCACACTCACCCTGGTCTCAAAATCTCACCACACTCTCCCTGGTCTCACAGTCACACCAAACTCACCCTGGTCTCAATCACACACTCACTCTGGTCTCACAATCGCACACAGTCACATTGATCTCAATCTCACCACAATCACCCCAGTCTCACAATCACCCTGGTCTCACAATCACACCACACTCAAATTGGTCTCACACTCACACTACACTCAACTGGTCTCAGAATCACACCACACTCACCCTGGTCTCACAATCACACCACATTCACCCTGGTCACAATCACACCACACTCTCCCTGGTCTCATAATCACATCACACTCACTCTGGTCTCACAATCACACACACTGATATTGATGTCACAATTACAGCACACTCACTGTGTTCTCAATCATACCACACTCACCCTGGTCTCTATCACACGACACTCATACCGGTCTCAATCACTCCATACTCACCCTGGTCTCACAATCACACCAGACTCACACTGGTCTCACAATCACACCACACTCACATTGGTCTCAATCACACCACAGTCACAATGGTCACAATCACACCACATTCACCCTGGTCTCAATCACACCACCCTCACCCTGGTCTCCCAATCACACCACACTCACTCTGGTCTCACAATTACACACACTCACATTGATCTCAATCTCAACAGAATCACCCCAGTCCCACAATCACATCACACTCACCCTGATCTCAATCATACCACACTCACCCTGGTCTCACAATCACGTAACACTCAACCTGGTCTCAATCACACCACACTCACACTGGACTCACCATCACTGCACACTCACTCTGGTCTCACAATCACACCACACTTACCCTGGTCTCAATCACACCACACTCACATTGGTCTCACAATCACACCACACTCACCCTGGAATCAATCACACCACACTCACCCTAGTCTCACAATCACACTCCACTCACCCTCCTCTCACTATCACTCCACAATCACACCATACTCACCCTGGTCTCACAGTCACACCACACTCACATTGGTCCCAATCACACCACAGTCACTATGGTCACAATCACACCACATTCACCCTGGTCTCAATCACACCACACTCACCCTGGTCTCTCAATCACACCACACTCACTCTGGTCTCACAATTACACACACTCACATTGATCTCAATCTCACCACAATCACCCCAGTCCCACAATCACACCATAATCACCCTGGTCTCAAAATCACTCCACACTCACCCCAGTCTCACAATCACACCACACTCACCCTGGTCTCAATCACACCACACTCACCCTGGACTCACAGTCACATCACACTCACTCTGGTCTCACAATCACACACACTCATATTGATCTCATAACCACACCACACTCACCCTGGTCTCACAATCACACCACACTCACATTGGTCTCACAATCACACCACACTCACAATCGTCTCACAATCACATCACAGTCACCCTGGTCTCAATCACACCACATTCACCCTGGTTTCACAATCACACCACACTCACTCTGGTCTCACAAGCACACAGATTGGTCTCAATCTCACCACAATCTCACCATCTCACAATCACACCACAATCACCCTGGTCTCACAATCACACCACACTTACCATGGTCTCAATCACACCACACTCACATTGGTCTCACAATCACACACACTAACCCTGGTCTTAATCACACCACACTCACCCTGGTCTCACAATCACACCACATTCACCCTGGTCTCACAATCACACCACACTCACTCTGGTCTCACAAGCACACAGATTGGTGTCAAACTCACCACAATCTCACCATCTCACAATCACACCACAATCACCCTGGTCTCACAATCAGACCATACTGACCATGGTCTCAATCACACCACACTCACATTGGTCTCACAATCACACCACACTCACATCCGTCTCACAATCACACCACACTGACATTGGTCTAAATCGCACCACACTCACATTGGTCTCACGATCACACTACACTCAACCTGGTCTCAATCACACCACAATTACCCTGGTTGCACAATCACACCACACAGATTGGTCTCACAATCACACCACACTCACCCTGGTCTCAATCATACCACACTCACCCTGGTCTCACAATCACGTAACACTCACCCTCGTCTCAATCACACCACACTCACACTGGACTCACCATCACATCATACTCAAACTGGTCTCACAATCACACCACACTTGCATTGGTCTGAATCGCACCACACTCACCCTGGTCTCAATCATACCACACTCACCCTGGTCTCACAATCACGTAACACTCACCCTCGTCTCAATCACACCACACTCACACTGGACTCACCATCACATCATACTCAAACTGGTCTCACAATCACACCACACTTGCATTGGTCTGAATCGCACCACACTCACCCTGGTCTCAAAATCTCACCACACTCTCCCTGGTCTCACAGTCACACCAAACTCACTCTAGTCTCAATCACACCACACTCACTCTGGTCTCACAATCACACCACACTTACCCTGGTCTCAATCACACCACACTCATATTGGTCTCACAATCACACCACACTCACCATGGATTCAATCACACCACACTCACCCTAGTCTCACAATCACACTCCACTCACCCTCGTATCACAATCACTCCACACTCACCTTGGTCTCACAATCACACCATACTCACCCTGGTCTCACAGTCACACCACACTCACATTGGTCTCAATCACACCACAGTCACAATGGTCACAATGGTCACAATCACACCACATTCACCCTGGTCTCAATCACACCATCCTCACCCTGGTCTCTCAATCACACCACACTCACTCTGGTCTCACAATTACACACACTCACATTGATTTCAATCTCACCACAATCACCCCAGTCCCACAATCACACCACACTCACCCTGGTCTCAATCATACCACACTCACCCTGGTCTCACAATCACGTAACACTCACCCTGGTCTCAATCACACCACACTCACACTGGACACACAATCACACCACATTCACCCTGGTCTCACAATCACACCACACTCACTCTGGTCTCACATGCACACAGATTGGTCTCAATCTCACCAGCTCACAATCACACCTCAATCACCCTGGTCTCCCAATCACACCACACTTACCATGGTCTCAATCACACCACACTCACATTGGTCTCACAATCACACCACACTCACATTCGTCTCACAATCACACACACTAACCCTGGTCTTAATCACACCACACTCACCCTGGTTTCACAATCACACCACAATCACCTAGGTCTCACAATCACACCACACTCACTCTGGTCTCACAAGCACACAGATTGGTCTCAATCTCACCACAATCTCACCATCTCACAATCACACCACAATCACCCTGGTCTCACAATCACACCATACTTACCATGGTCTCAATCACACCACACTCACATTGGTCTCACAATCACACCACACTCACATTCATCTCACAATCACACACACTAACCCTGGTCTCAATCACACCACACTCACCCTGGTCTCACAATCACACCACATTCACCCTGGTCTCACAATCACACCACACTCACTCAGGTCTCACAAACACACAGATTGGTCTCTATCTCACCACAATCACACCATCTCACAATCACACCACAATCACCCTGGTCTCACAAACACACCACACTTACCCTGGTCTCAATCACACCACACTCACATTGGTCTCAAGATCACGCCACAATCACCCTGTTCTCACAATCACACCAGACTCACCCTGGTATCAATCACACCACATTCACCCTGGTCTCACAATCACACCACACTCACTCTGGTCTCACAAGCACACAGATTGGTCTCTATCTCACCACAATCTCACCATCTCACAATCACACCACAATCACCCTGGTCTCACAAACACACCACACTTACCCTGGTCTCAATCACACCACACTCACATTGGTCTCAAGATCACGCCACAATCACCCTGTTCTCACAATCACACCAGACTCACCCTGGTATCAATCACACCACATTCACTCTGGTCTCACAATCACACCACACTCACTCTGGTCTCACAATCACACCACACTTACCTTGGTCTCAATCAAACCACACTCACCCTGGTCTCACAATCACACCACACTCACCCTGGTCTCACAATCGCAACACACTCACCCTGGTCTCAAAATCTCACCACAGATACCCTGGTCGCACAATCACACCACACTCAGATTTGTCTCACAATAACACCACACTCACCCTGCTCTCAATCATACCACACTCACTCTGGTCTCACAATCACACCACACTCATCCTGGTTTCACAACCACACCCCACTCACACTGGTCTCAAAAACACCACACTCACCCTGGACTCACAATCACACCACATTCACCCTGGTCTGAATCACACCACACTCACCATGGACTCAATCATATCACACTCACCCTGGTCTCAATCACACTACACTCACCCTGGTCTCACAATCACACCACACTTACACTGGTCTCAATCGCTCCACACTCGCCCTGGTCTCACATTCACACCACACTCACACTGGTCTCACAATCATACCACACTCACATTAATCTCAATCTCACCACACTCACCCTGGTATCCCAATTACACCACACTCACCCTGGTCTCCCAATCACAACACACTCACCCTGGTCTCAAAATGTCACCACACTATCCCTGGTCTCAATCACATCACACTTACCCTGGTCGCACAATCACACCACACTCAGATTGGTCTCACAATCACACCACACTCACCTGGGTCTCACTCATACCACACTCACCCTGGTCTCACAATCACACCACATTCACCCTGGTCTGAATCACACTACACTCACCATGGACTCAATCATATCACACTCACCCTGGTCTCACAATCACACCACACTCACCCTGGTTTGAATCACACCACACTCACCCTGTCTGAATCACACCAAACTCACGCTGGTCTCACAATCACACCACAGTCAGATTGGTCTCACAATCATACCACACTCACATTGATGTCAATCTCACCACACTCACCCTGGTATCACAATCACACCACACTCACCCTGGTCTCCCAATCACAACACACTCACCCTGGTCTCAAAATGTCACCACACTATCCCTGGTCTCAATCACATCACACTTACCCTGGTCGCACAATCACACCACACTCAGATTGGTCTCACAATCACACCACACTCACCTTGGTCTCACTCATACCACACTCACCCTGGTCTCACAATCACACCACGTTCACCCTGGTCTGAATCACACTACACTCACCATAGACTCAATCATATCACACTCACCCTGGTCTCACAACCACAGCACACTCAGATTGGTCTCACAATCCCACCACACTCACCCTGGTCTCAGAATCACGTCACACTCACCCTGGTCTCAATCATACCACACTCACCCTGGGCTCACGATTACAGCACACTTACCTTTTGTCTCAATAACACCATACTCACATTGGTCTCACAATCACTCTACACTCAACCTGGTCTCACAATCACACCACACTCACCCTGGTCTCAATCACACCACACTCAACTTGGTCTCTCAATCAAACCACAGTCAACCTGGGCTGAATCACACCACACTCACCCTGGTCTCACAATAACACCACATTCACCCTGGTCTAAATCGCACCACACTCACCCTGGTCTCACAATCACATCACACTTACTCTGGTCTCACAATAACACCACACTCACATTGGTCTCAGAATCACACCACACTTATACTGGTCTCAATCACACCGCACTCACCCTGGTCTCACAATCACACCACACTCAGATTGGTCTCACAATCACACCACACTCACCCTGGTCTCAATCACACCACACTCACCTTGGTCTCACAATCACACCATACTCACCCTGGTCTCACAATCTCACCACATTCACCCTGGTCTGAATCACACTACACTCACCATGGACTCAATCATATCACACTCACCCTGGCCTCAATCAGACTACATTCACCCTGGTCTCACAATCACACCGCACTCACCTTCGTTTGAATCACACCACACTCACCCTGTCTGAATCACACCAAGCTCACGCTGGTCTCACAATGACACCACACTCAGATTGGTCTCACAATCACACCACACTCACTCTGGTCTCACAATCACGTCACACTCACCCTGGGCTCACGATCACACCACACTTACCCTGGTCTCAATAACACCATACTCACATTGGTCTCACAATCACTCTACACTCAACCTGGTCTCACAATCACACCACACTCACCCTGGTCTCAATCACACCACACTCTCCCTGGTCTCAATCACACGACACTCAGCCTGGTCTCAATCACACCACACTGACCCTGCTCTCACAATCACACCACATTCAGATTGGTCTCACAATCACACCACACTCACGCTGGTCTCAATCACACCATACTCACATTGGTCCCACAATCACACTACACTCTACCTGGTCTCACAATCACACCACACTCACCCTGGTCTCAATCATACCACACTCACCCTGGTCTCGCAGTCACACCACACTCTCTCTGGTCTCACAATCACACATACTCACATTGGTCTCACAATCACACCACACTTACACTGGTCTCAGTCGCACTGCACTCACCCTGGTCTCACAATCGCACCACGCTCAGATTGGTAACACAATCGCACCACACTCACCCTGGTCTCAATCACACCACACTCACACTGGTCTCACAATCACACCAAACTCACCCTGGTCTCAATCACACCGCACCCACCCTGGTTTCAATCACACCAATCACCCTGGTCTCACAATCACACTACACTCACCCTAGTCTCACAATCACGCCACACTAACCTTGGTCTCACAATCACACCACACTCACCCTGGTCTCAGAATCACACCACACTCACATTGGTCTCAATCACACCACAGTCACAATGGTTACAATCACACCACATTCACCATGGTCTCAATCAGACCACGCTAACCCTGGTCTCTCAATCACAGCACACTCACTCTAGTCTCACAATCGCACACAGTCACATTGATCTCAATCTCACCACAATCACCCCAGTCTCACAATCACACCACACTCACTCTGGTCTCACAATCACACACACTCATATTGATCTCACAATTACAGCACACTCACTGTGGTCTCAATCATACCACACTCACCCTGGTCTCCATCACATGACACCCATACCGGTCTCAATCACACCATACTCACCCCGGTCTCACAATCACATCAGACTCACACTGGTCTCACAATCACACCACACTCACATTGTTCTCACAATCACCCCACACTTACATTGGTCTGAATCGCACCACACTCACATTGGTCTCACGATCACACTACACTCAACCTGGTCTCAATCACACCACAATTACCCTGGTCGCACAATCACACCACACAGATTGGTCTCACAATCACACCACACTCACCCTGGTCTCAATCATACCACACTCACCCTGGTCTCACCATCACGTAACACTCACCGTGGTCTCAATCACACCACACTTACATTGGTCTCAATGGCACCACACTCACCCTGGTCTCAAAATCTCACCACACTCACCCTGGTCTCACAGTCACACCTAACTCACCCTAGTCTCAATCACACCACACTCACATTGGTCTCACAATCACACCACACTCACCCTGGATTCAATCACACCACACTCACACTAGTCTCACAATCACACTCCACTCACCCTCGTCTCACAATCACACCACACTCACCTTGGTCTCAATCACACCACAGTCATAATGGTCACAATCACAGAACATTCACCCTGGTCTCAATCACACCATACTCACCCTGGTCTCTCAATCACACCACACTCACTCTGGTCTCACAATTACACACACTCACATTGATCTCAATCTCACCACAATCACCCCAGTCCCACAATCACACCATAATCACCCTGGTCTCACAATCACACCACACTCACCCCAGTCTCACAATCACACCACACTCACTCTGGTCTCACAAGCACACAGATTTGTCTCAATCTCACCACAATCACACCATCTCACAATCACACCACAATCACCCTGGTTTCACAATCACACCACACTTAGCCTGGGCACAATGGCACCACACTCACATTGGTCTCACAATCACACCACACTCACAATCGTCTCACAATCACATCACAGTCACCTTGGTCTCAATCACACCACACTCACCCTGGTCTCACAATCACACCACATTCACCCTGGTCTCACAATCACACCACACTCACCCCAGTCTCACAATCACATCACAGTCACCCTGGTCTCAATCACACCACACTCACCCTGGTCTCACAATCACACCACATTCACCCTGGTCTCACAATCACACCACACTCACCCCAGTCTCACAATCACACCACACTCACTCTGGTCTCACAAGCACACAGACTGGTCTCAATCTCACCACAATCTCACCAGCTCACAATCACACCACAATCACCCTGGTCTCACAATCACACCACACTTACCATGGTCTCAATCACAGCACACTCACATTGGTCTCACAATCACACCACACTCACATTCGTCTCACAATCACACACACTAACCCTGGTCTCAATCACACCACACTCACCCTGGTCTCACAATCACACCACATTCACCCAGGTCTCACAATCACACCACACTCACTCTGGTCTCACAAGCACACAGATTGGTCTCAATCTCAACACAATCCCACCATCTCACAATCACACCATAATCACCCTGGTCTCACAAACACACCACACTTACCCTAGTCTCAATCACACCACACTCACATTGGTCTCAAAATCACGCCACAATCACCCTGTTCTCACAATCACACCAGACTCACCCTGGTATCAATCACACCACATTCACCCTGCCCTCAATCACACCACGCTCACCCTGGTCTCACAATCACACCACACTCACCCTGGTCTCACAATCACACCACACTTACCCTGGTCTCAATCACAACACACTCACCCTGGTCTCACAATCACACCACACTCACTCTGGTCTCACAATCGCAACACACTCACCCTGGTCTCACAATCTCACCACACTATCCCTGGTCTCAATCACACCACAGTTACCCTGGTCGCACAATTACACCACACTCAGATTGGTCTCACAATAACACCACACTCACCCTGGTCTCACAATCACTTCACACTCACCCTGGTCTCACGATCACACAACACTTTCCCTGGTCTCAATAACACCATACTCACATTGGTCTCACAATCACTCTACACTCAACCTGGTCTCACAATCACACCACACTCACCTTGGCCTCAATCACACCACACTCTGATTGGTCTCACAATCAAACCACGCTCACCCTAGTCTCAATCATACCACACTCACCCTGGTTCAATCACACCACACTCAACTTAGTCTCTCAATCACACCACACTCAGCCTGGGCTTAATCACACCACAATCACCCTGTTCTCACAATAACACTGCATTCACCCTGGTCTCAATCACATCACACTCACCCTGGTCTCACAATCACATCACACTCATTCTGGTCTCACAGTAACACCACACTCACATTGGTCTCACAATCACAACACATTCAGCCTGGTCTCACAATCTCACCACACTATCCCTGGTCTCAATCACACCACACTTACCCTGGTCGCACAATCACACCACACTCACATTGGTCTCACAATCACGCCACACTCACCTTGGTCTCAATCATACCACACTCACCCTGGTCTCACAATCACACCACATTCACCCTGGTCTGAATCACACTACACTCACCATGGTCTCAATCATATCAACTCACCCTGGTCTCAATCACACTACACTCACCCTGGTCTCACAATCACACCACACTCACTCTGGTCTCACAATCACACACACTCACATTGGTCTGAATCTCACAACAATCACCCCAGTCTCACAATCACACCACACTTACCCTGGTCTCACAATCACACCACACTCACCCTGGTCTCAATCGCACCACACTCACATTGGTCTCACGATCACACTACACTCACCATAGACTCAATCATATCACACTCACCCTGGTCTCAATCACACTAAATTCACCCTGGTCTCACAATCACACTACACTCACCCTGGTTTGAATCACACAACACTCACCCTGTCTGAATCATACCACACTCACCCTGGTCTCACAATCACAACACACTCACCCTGGTCTCAATCACACCACACTCACCCTGGTCTCACAATCACACCACACTTACCCTGGTCTCAATCACACCACACTCACATTGATCTCACAATCACACCACACTCACATTCGTCTCACAAGCACACCACACTAACCCTGGTCTCAATCACACCACGCTCACCCTGGTCTCAATCACACCAAGCTCACCCTGCTCTCACAATCACACCACATTCACTCTGGTCTCACAATCACACCGCACTTACCCTGGTCTCAATCGCACCACACTCACAATGGTCTCACAATCACACCACACTCACATTCATCTCACAATCACACCACACTAACCCTGGTCTCAATCACACCACCCTCACCCTGGTCTCACAATCACACCACATTCACCCTGGTCTCACAATCACACCACTCTCACTCTGGTCTCACAAGCACACAGATTGGCCTCAAACTCATCACAATCACACCATCTCACAATCACACCACAATCACCCTGGTCTCACAATCACACCACACTCACATTGGTCTCAAAATCACGCCACAATAACCCAGTTCCAACAATCACACCACACTTACCATGGTCTCTATCACTCCACACTCACATTGGTCTCACAATCACATCACACTCACCCTGGTCTGACAATCACACCACTCTCACCCTGGTCTCAATCACACCATACCCACCGTGGTCTCAATCCCACTACGCTCACCCTGGTCTCACAATCACACCACACTTACCCTGGTCTCAATCACACCACACTCACAATGGTCTCACAATCACACCACTCTCACATACGTCTCACAATCACACCACACTAACACTGGTCTCAATCACAGCACACTCACATTGGTCTCAAAATCACGCCACAATCACCCAGTTCCCACAATCACACCACACTCACCCTGGTCTCAAAATCACCCCACATTCACCTTGGTCTCAATCACACCACGCTCACCCTGGTCTCACAATCACACCACACTCACCCTGGTCTCACAATCACACCACACTTACCCTGGTCTCAATCACACCACACTCACAATGGTCTCACAATCACACCATAATCAATCTGGTCTCACAATCACACCACAC
This sequence comes from Mobula birostris, assembly GCF_030028105.1. Classification (NCBI taxonomy): domain Eukaryota; kingdom Metazoa; phylum Chordata; class Chondrichthyes; order Myliobatiformes; family Myliobatidae; genus Mobula; species Mobula birostris. Next base: position 56,477 of record NW_027278688.1, on the reverse strand, counting down.
TCACCCCGGTCTCACAATCACACCACATTCACCCTGGTCTCACAATCACACCACACACACCCTAGTCTTAATCACACCACACTCACCCTGGTCTCACAATCACACCACACTCACCCTGGTCTCAATCACACCACGCTCACCCCTGGTCTCAATCACACCATGCTCACCCTGGTCTCACAATCACACCACACTCACTCTGGTCTCAATCTCACCACAATCACACCCTCACAATCACACGACAATCACCCTAGTCTCACAATCACACCAAACTCACATTGGTCTCACAATCACACCACACTCACATTGGTCTCACAATTACACCACACGCACATTCGTCTCACAATCACACCACACTCACCCTGGTCTCAATCACACCACACTCACCCTGGTCTCAGAATCACGCCACATGCACCCTGGTCTCACAATCACACCACACTCACTCTGGTCTCACAAGTACACAGATTAGTCTCAATCTCACCACAATCACACCATCTCACAATCACACCACAATCACCCTGGCCTCATAATCACACCACACTTACCCTGGTCTCAATCACACCACACTCACATTGGTCTCACAATTACACCACACTCACACTGGTCTCAATCACACCACACTCACCCTGGTCTCACAATCACACAACACTCACATTGATCTCACAATCACACCACACTCACACTGGTCTCACGATCACACCACACTTACCCTGGTCTCAATAACACCATATTCACATTGGTCGCACAATCACATTACACTCAACCTGGTCTCACAATCACACCACACTCACCCTGGTCTCAATCACACCACACTCAGATTGGTCTCACAACCACACCACACTCACACTGGTATCACAATCATGCCACACTCACCCTGGTCTCTCAAGCACACCACACTCACTCTGGTCTCACAATCACACACACTCACATTGGTCTCAAAATCACGCCACACTCACACTGCTCTCACAATTACACCACACTCACACTGGTCTCAATCACACCACACTCACCCTGGTCTCACAATCACACCACACTCACTCTGGTCTCACAATCACACACACTCACATTGGTTTCAGTCTCACCACAATCACCAGAGTCTCACAATCTCACCACAATCACCATGGTCTCACAATAACACCACACTTACCCTGGTCTGAATTACACCACACTCAATCCGGTCTCACAATTACACCACACTCACCCTGGTCTCAATCATACCACAGTCACCCTGGTCTCAATCACACGACACTCATGTTGGACCCAATCAACCCATACTCACCCTGATCTCACAATCACACCACAGTCACATTGTTCTCACAATCACACCACGCTTACACGGGTCTCAATCGCAGAACACTCACCCTTGTCTCACCATCACACCACACTCCCACTGGTCTCACAATCATACAACACTCACATTGGTCTCACAATCACACCACACTCAATCTGGTCTCACAATCACACACACTCACATTGGTTTCAGTCTCACCACAAACACCAGAGTCTCACAATCACACCACAATCACCCTGGTCTCACGATCACACCACACTTACCCTGGTCTCAATAACACCATACTCACATTGGTCTCACAATCACTCTACACTCAACCTGGTCTCACAATCACACCACACTCACCCTGGTCTCAATCACACCACACTCAACCTGGGCTGAATCACACCACACTTACACCTGGTCTCAATGACACCATACTCACATTGGTCTCACAATCACACTACACTCAACCTGGTCTCACAATCACACTACACTCACCCTGGTCTCAATCACACCACACTCAGATCAGTCTCAAAATCACACCACACTCACCCTGGTCTCAATCACACCACACTCACCCTGGTCTCACAATCACGTCACACTCACCCTGGTCTCAATCGTACCACACTCACCCTGGTCTCACAATCACACCACACTTACGCCTGGTCTCAATAACACCATACTCACATTGGTCTCACAATCACACTACACTCACCCTGGTCTCACAATCACGTCACACTCACCCTGGTCTCAATCATACCACACTCACCCTGGTCTCACAATCACACCACACTTACGCCTGGTCTCAATAACACCATACTCACATTGGTCTCACAATCACACTACACTCACCCCGGTCACACAATCACACCACACTCACTCTGGTCTCACAAGCACACAGATTGGTCTCAATCTCACCGCACTCACACCATCTCACAATCACACCACAATCACCCTGGTCTCACAATCACACCACACTTACCCTGGTCTCAAACACACCACACACACATTGGTCTCAAAATCACGCCACACTCACCCTGGTCTCACAATCACACCACACTCACTTTGGTCTCAATCACACCGCACTCACCACTGGTCTCACAATCAAACCACACTCACACTGGTCTCACAATCTCACAACATTCACCCTGGTCTCAATCACACCGCACTCACCTTGGTCTTACAATCACACCACATTCACCCTGGTTTCAATCTCACCACAATCATCCCAGTCTCACAATCACACCACAATCAGCCTGGTCTCACGATCACACAACATTTACCCTGGTCTCAATAACACCATACTCATATTGGTCTCAAAATCACACTACACTCAACCTGGTCTCACAATAACACCACACTCACCCTGGTCTCACAATAACACCACACTCAGATTGGTCTCACAATCACACCACACTCACCCTGGTCTCAATCATACCACACTCAGCCTGGTCTCACCATCACGTCACACTCACCCTGGTCTCAATCACACCATACTCACACTGGTCTCACAATCACACCATACTCAAACTGGTCTAACAATCACACCATACTTACATTGGTCTCAATCGCACCACACTCACCTTGGTCTCACAATCCAACCACACCCACCCTGGTCTCACAATCACACCAAACTCACCCTGGTCTCAATCACACCACACTCTCCCTGGTTTCAATCACACCACACTCACCCTGGTCTCACAATCACACTACACACCCTCGTCTCACAATCACGCCACACTCACCTTAGTCTCACAATCACACCACACTCACCCTGGTCTCAATCACACCACACTCACCCTGGTCCAAAATCACACCACATTCACCCTGGTCTTAATCACACCACACTCACCCTGGTCTCACAATCACACCATGCTCGCTCTGGTCTCACAATCACACCACAATCACCCTGGTCTCACAATCACACCACACTCACATTGGTCTCACAATCACACCACACTCACCTGGTCTCAATCACACCACACTCACCCTGGTCTCACACTCACACCACACTTACCCTTGTCTCAATCACACCACACTCACCCTGGTCTCAATCACACCACACTCACCCTGGTCTCTCAATCACACCATAATCACCCTGGTCTCACAATCACACCACACTCATCCCAGTCTCACAATCACACCACATTCACCCTGGTCTCAATCACACCACACTAGCCGTGGTCTCACAATCACAACACACTCACTCTGGTCTCACAATCACACACACTCACATTGATCTCACAATCACACCACACTTACCCTGGTCTCAATCACACCACACTCACAATGGTCTCACAATCACACCACACTCACATTTGTCGCACAATCACACCACACTAACCCTGGTCTCAATCACACCACACTCTCCCTGGTCTCACAATCACACCACATTCACCCTGGTCTCACAATCACACAACACTCACTCTGGTCTCACAAGCACACAGATTGGCCTCAATCTCAAAAGAATCACACCATCTCACACTCACACCACAATCACCCTGGTCTCACAATCACACCACACTTACCCTGGTCTCAAACAAACCACACTCACATTGGTCTCAAAATCACGTCACAATCACCCTGTTCTCACAATCACACCACAATCACCCTGGTCTCAATCACACCACACTCACCCTGGTCTCAAAATCACACAACATTCACCCTGGTCTCTAACACACCACACTCACCCTGGGCTCACAATCACACCACACTCACTCTGTTCTCACAATCACACACACTCACATTGGTTTCAGTCTCACCACAATCACCACACTCTCACAATCACACCACAATAACCCTGGTCTCATAATCACACCACACTTACCCTGGTCTCAATCACACCACACTCACCCTGGTCTCACAATCACAACACAGTCACCCTCATCTCAATCACACCACACTCACCCTGGTCTCACTATCACACCACACATACCCTGGTCTCTATCACACCACACTCACATTCGTCTCACAATCACACCACACTCACCCTGGTCTCACAATTACACCACACTCACCCTGGTCTCAATCACACCATGCTCACCCTGGTCTCAATCACACCACGCTCACCCTGGTCTCAAAATCACACAACATTCACCCTGGTCTCTATCACACCACACTCACAATGGTCTCACAATCACACCACACTCACATTCGTCTCACGATCACACCACATTTATCCTGGTCTCACAATCACACTACACTCAACCTGGCCTCTCAATCACACCATACTCAGATTGGTCTCACAATCACACAGCACTCACCCGCGTCTCAATCATACCACACTGAACCTGGTCTCACCATCACGTCACACTCACCCTGGTCTCAATCACACCATACTCACACTGGTCTCACAATCACACCATACTCAAACTGGATTCACAATCACACCACACTTACATTGGTCTCAAACGCACCACACTCACCCTGGTCTCACAATCCAACCACACTCACCCTGGTCTCACAATCATGTCACACTCACCTTGGTCTCAATCATACCACACTCACCCTGGACTCACAATCGCACCACACTTACGCCTGGTCTCAATAACACCATACTCACATTGGTCTCACAATCACACTACACTCAACCTGGTCTCACAATCACACTACACTCACCCTGGTCTCAATCACACCATGCTCACCCTGGTCTCAATCACACCACGCTCACCCTGGTCTCAAAATCACACAACATTCACCCTGGTCTCTATCACACCACACTCACAATGGTCTCACAATCACACCACACTCACATTCGTCTCACGATCACACCACATTTATCCTGGTCTCACAATCACACTACACTCAACCTGGCCTCTCAATCACACCATACTCAGATTGGTCTCACAATCACACAGCACTCACCCGCGTCTCAATCATACCACACTGAACCTGGTCTCACCATCACGTCACACTCACCCTGGTCTCAATCACACCATACTCACACTGGTCTCACAATCACACCATACTCAAACTGGATTCACAATCACACCACACTTACATTGGTCTCAAACGCACCACACTCACCCTGGTCTCACAATCCAACCACACTCACCCTGGTCTCACAATCATGTCACACTCACCTTGGTCTCAATCATACCACACTCACCCTGGACTCACAATCGCACCACACTTACGCCTGGTCTCAATAACACCATACTCACATTGGTCTCACAATCACACTACACTCAACCTGGTCTCACAATCACACTACACTCACCCTGGTCTCAATCACACCACACTCAGATTGGTCTCACAATCACACCACACTCAGATTGGTCTCACAATCACACCACACTCACCCTGGTCTCAATCACACCACACTCACCCTGGTCTCTCAATCACACCATACTCAACCTGGGCTGAATCACACCACACTCACCCTGGTCTCACAATAACTCCACATTCAGCCGGGTCTCAATCACGCCACACTCACCGTAGTCTCACAATCACACCACACTTACCCTGGTCTCAATCACACCACACTCACCCTGGTCTCACAATCACACCACATTCACCCTGGTCTCACAATCACACCACACTTACCCTGGTCTCAATCACACCACACTCACATTGGTCTCACAATCACACCACACTCACCCTGGTCTCACAATAACACCACATTCACCCTGGTCTCAATCACGCCACACTCACCCTGGTCTCACAATCACACCACACTCACCCTGGTCTCACAATCACACCACATTCACCCTGGTCTCACAATCACACCACACTCACTCTGGTCTCGCAAGCACACAGATTGGTCTCAATCTCACCACAATCACACCACCTCACAATCACACCACAATCACCCTGGTCTCACATTCACACCACACTTACCCTGGTCTCAATCACACCACACTCACATTGGTCTCAAAATCACGTCACACTCACCCTGGTCTTACAATCACTCCACACTCACCCTGGTCTCAATCACACCACACTCACACTGGTCTCACAATCACACCACACTCACCCTGGTCTCAATCACACCACACTCAGATTGGTCTCACAATCACACCACACTCAGATTGGTCTCACAATCACACCACACTCACCCTGGTCTCAATCACCACACTCACCCTGGTCTCTCAATCACACCACACTCACCCTGGTCTCACAATCACACTACACTCAACCTACTCTCACAATCACACCACACTCACCCTGGTCTCAATCACACCACACTCAGATTGGTCTCACAATCACACCACACTCACCCTGGTCTCAATTATACCACACTCACCCTGGTCTTAATCACACCACACTCAACTTGAGCTTTCAATCACACCATACTCAACCTGGGCTGAATCACACCACACTCACCCTGGTCTCACAATAACTCCACATTCAGCCGGGTCTCAATCACGCCACACTCACCGTAGTCTCACAATCACACCACACTTACCCTGGTCTCAATCACACCACACTCACCCTGGTCTCACAATCACACCACATTCACCCTGGTCTCACAATCACACCACACTTACCCTGGTCTCAATCACACCACACTCACATTGGTCTCACAATCACACCACTCTCACCCTGGTCTCACAATAACACCACATTCACCCTGGTCTCACAATCACACCACACTCACTCTGGTCTCGCAATCACACCACACTCACCCTGGTCTCACAATCACACCACATTCACCCTGGTCTCACAATCACACCACACTCACTCTGGTCTCGCAATCACACAGATTGGTCTCAATCTCACCACAATCACACCACCTCACAATCACACCACAATCACCCTGGTCTCACATTCACACCACACTTACCCTGGTCTCAATCACACCACACTCACATTGGTCTCAAAATCACGTCACACTCACCCTGGTCTTACAATCACTCCACACTCACCCACGTCTCAATCACACCACACTCACACTGGTCTCAAAATCACACCACACTCACCCTGGTCTCTCAATCACACCACACTCACCCTGGTCTCACAATCACGTCACACTCACCCTGGTCTCAATCATACCACACTCACCCTGGTCTCACAATCACACCACACTTACACCTGGTCTCAATAACACCATACTCACATTGATCTTACAATCACACTACACTCAACCTGGTCTCACAATCACACCACACTCACCCTGGTCTCAATCACACTACACTCAGATTGGTCTCACAATCACACCACGCTCACCCTGTTCTCAATCATACCAGACTCACCCTGGTCTCAATCACACCACACTCAACTTGGTCTTTCAATCACACCATACTCAACCTGGGCTGAATCACACCACACTCACCCTGGTCTCAGAACAACACCACATTCACCCTGGTCTCAATCACACCAGACTCACCCTGGTCTCACAATCACACCACACTTACCCTGGTCTCAATCACACCACACACACCCTGGTCTCACAATCACACCACATTCACCCTGGTCTCACAATCACACCACACTTACCCTGGTCTCAATCACACCACACTCACATTGGTCTCACAGTCACACCACACTCACATTGGTCTCACAATCACACCACACTTACCCTGGTCTCAATCACACCACACTCACATTGGTCTCACAATCACACCACACTCACCCTGGTCTCACAATAACACCACATTCACCCTGGTCTCAATCACGCCACACTCACCCTGGTCTCACAATCACACCACACTCACCCTGGTCTCACAATCACACCACATTCACCCTGGTCTCACAATCACACCACACTCACTCTGGTCTCGCAAGCACACAGATTGGTCTCAATCTCACCACAATCACACCACCTCACAATCACACCACAATCACCCTGGTCTCACATTCACACCACACTTACCCTGGTCTCAATCACACCACACTCACATTGGTCTCAAAATCACGTCACACTCACCCTGGTCTTACAATCACTCCACACTCACCCTGGTCTCAATCACACCACACTCACACTGGTCTCACAATCACACCACACTCACCCTGGTCTCAATCACACCACACTCAGATTGGTCTCACAATCACACCACACTCAGATTGGTCTCACAATCACACCACACTCACCCTGGTCTCAATCACCACACTCACCCTGGTCTCTCAATCACACCACACTCACCCTGGTCTCACAATCACACTACACTCAACCTACTCTCACAATCACACCACACTCACCCTGGTCTCAATCACACCACACTCAGATTGGTCTCACAATCACACCACACTCACCCTGGTCTCAATTATACCACACTCACCCTGGTCTTAATCACACCACACTCAACTTGAGCTTTCAATCACACCATACTCAACCTGGGCTGAATCACACCACACTCACCCTGGTCTCACAATAACTCCACATTCAGCCGGGTCTCAATCACGCCACACTCACCGTAGTCTCACAATCACACCACACTTACCCTGGTCTCAATCACACCACACTCACCCTGGTCTCACAATCACACCACATTCACCCTGGTCTCACAATCACACCACACTTACCCTGGTCTCAATCACACCACACTCACATTGGTCTCACAATCACACCACTCTCACCCTGGTCTCACAATAACACCACATTCACCCTGGTCTCACAATCACACCACACTCACTCTGGTCTCGCAATCACACCACACTCACCCTGGTCTCACAATCACACCACATTCACCCTGGTCTCACAATCACACCACACTCACTCTGGTCTCGCAATCACACAGATTGGTCTCAATCTCACCACAATCACACCACCTCACAATCACACCACAATCACCCTGGTCTCACATTCACACCACACTTACCCTGGTCTCAATCACACCACACTCACATTGGTCTCAAAATCACGTCACACTCACCCTGGTCTTACAATCACTCCACACTCACCCACGTCTCAATCACACCACACTCACACTGGTCTCAAAATCACACCACACTCACCCTGGTCTCTCAATCACACCACACTCACCCTGGTCTCACAATCACGTCACACTCACCCTGGTCTCAATCATACCACACTCACCCTGGTCTCACAATCACACCACACTTACACCTGGTCTCAATAACACCATACTCACATTGATCTTACAATCACACTACACTCAACCTGGTCTCACAATCACACCACACTCACCCTGGTCTCAATCACACTACACTCAGATTGGTCTCACAATCACACCACGCTCACCCTGTTCTCAATCATACCAGACTCACCCTGGTCTCAATCACACCACACTCAACTTGGTCTTTCAATCACACCATACTCAACCTGGGCTGAATCACACCACACTCACCCTGGTCTCAGAACAACACCACATTCACCCTGGTCTCAATCACACCAGACTCACCCTGGTCTCACAATCACACCACACTTACCCTGGTCTCAATCACACCACACACACCCTGGTCTCACAATCACACCACATTCACCCTGGTCTCACAATCACACCACACTTACCCTGGTCTCAATCACACCACACTCACATTGGTCTCACAGTCACACCACACTCACATTGGTCTCACAATCACACCACACTCACCCTGGTCTCAATCACACCACGCTCACCCTGGTCTCACAATCACACCACATTCACCCTAGTCACACAATCACACCACACTCACTCTGGTCTCACAAGCACACAGATTGGTCTCAATCTCACCACACTCACACCATCTCACAATCACACCACAATCACCCTGGTCTCACAATCACACCACACTTACCCTGGTCTCAAACACACCACACTCACATTGGTCTCAAAATCACGCCACACTCACCCTGGTCTCACAATCACACCACACTCACCCTGGTCTCAATCACACCACACTCACCACTGGTCTCACAATCAAACCACACTCACACTGGTCTCACAATCACACAACATTCAAGCTGGTCTCAATCACACCGCACTCACCCTTGTCTTACAATCACACCACATTCACCCTGGTTTCAATCTCACCACAATCATCCCAGTCTCACAATCACACCACAATCAGCCTGGTCTCACGATCACACAACATTTACCCTGGTCTCAATAACACCATACTCATATTGGTCTCAAAATCACACTACACTCAACCTGGTCTCACAATAACACCACACTCAACCTGGGCTGAATCACACCACAGTCACCCTGGTCTCACAATAACACCACACTCAGATTGGTCTCACAATCACACCATACTCACCCTGGTCTCACAATCATATCACACTCACCCTGGTCTGAATCACACCACACTCACTCTGGTCTCACAATCACACCACGCTCGCTCTGGTCTCACAATCACACCACAATCACCCTGGTCTCACAATCACACCACACTCACATTGGTCTCACAATCACACCACACTCACCTGGTCTCAATCACACCACACTCACCCTGGTCTCACAATCACACCATAATCACCCTGGTCTCACAATCACACCACACTCATCCACGTCTCACAATCACACCACATTCACCCTGGTTTCAATCACACCACACTCTCCCTGGTCACACAATGACATCACACTCACTCTGCTCTCACAATCACACACACTGATATTGATCTCACAAACAAACCACACTCAACCTGGTCTCACAATAACACCACACTCACCCTGGTCTCAATCACACCACACTCACACTGGTCTCACAATCACACCACACTCACATTCGTCGCACAATCACACCACACTAACCCTGGTCTCAATCACACCACACTCTCCCTGGTCTCACAAGCACACAGATTGGCCTCAATCTCACCACAATCACACCATCTCACACTCACACCACAATCACCCTTGTCTCACAATCACACCACACTTACCCTGGTGTCAATCACATCACACTCACATTGGTCTCAAAATCACGCCACAATCACCCTGTTCTCTCAATCACACCACACTCACCCTAGTCTCAATCACACCACACTCACCCTGGTCTCAAAATCACACAACATTCACCCTGGTCTCCATCACACCACATTCACCCTGGGCTCACAATCACACCAAACTCACTCTGTTCTCACAATCACACACACTCACATTGGTTTCAGTCTCACCACAATCACCACACTCTCACAATCACACCACAATAACCCTGGTCTCATAATCACACCACACTTACCCTGGTCTCAATCACACCACACTCACCCTGGTCTCACAATCACAACACAGTCACCCTCGTCTCAATCACACCACACTCACCCTGCTCTCACTATCACACCACACATACCCTGGTCTCTATCACACCACACTCACATTGGTCTCACAATCACACCACACTCACCCTGGTCTCACAATCACACCACACTCACCCTGGTCTCAATCACACCATGCTCACCCTGGTCTCAATCACACCACGCTCACCCTGGTCTCACAATCACACCACACTCACTCTGGTCTCACAATCACACCACACTTACCCTGGTCTCAATCACACCACACTCACATTCGTCTCACAATCACACCACATTCACCCTGGTCTCACGATCACACCACATTTACCCTGGTCTCACAATCACACTACACTCAACCTGCTCTCACAATAACACCACACTCACCCTGGTCTCAATCACACCACACTCAGATTGGTCTCTCAATCACACCACACTCAAATAGGGCTGAATCACACCACACTCACCCTGGTCTCACAATAACACCACACTCAGATTGGTCTCACAATCACACTACACTCACCCTGGCCTCAATCATACCACACTCCACCTGGTCTCAATCACACCATACTCACACTGGTCTCACAATCACACCATACTCAAACTGGACTCACAATCACACCACACTTACATTGGTCTCAAACGCACCACACTCACCCTGGTCTCACAATCACACCACACTCACATTCGTCGCACAATCACACCACACTAACCCTGGTCTCAATCACACCACACTCTCCCTGGTCTCACAATCACACCACATTCACCCTGGTCTCACAATCACACCACACTCACTCTGGTCTCACAAGCACACAGATTGGCCTCAATCTCACCACAATCACACCATCTCACACTCACACCACAATCACCCTTGTCTCACAATCACACCACACTCACCTGGTCTCAATCACACCACACTCACCCTGGTCTCACAATCACACCATAATCACCCTGGTCTCACAATCACACCACACTCATCCACGTCTCACAATCACACCACATTCACCCTGGTTTCAATCACACCACACTCTCCCTGGTCACACAATGACATCACACTCACTCTGCTCTCACAATCACACACACTGATATTGATCTCACAAACAAACCACACTCAACCTGGTCTCACAATAACACCACACTCACCCTGGTCTCAATCACACCACACTCACACTGGTCTCACAATCACACCACACTCACATTCGTCGCACAATCACACCACACTAACCCTGGTCTCAATCACACCACACTCTCCCTGGTCTCACAAGCACACAGATTGGCCTCAATCTCACCACAATCACACCATCTCACACTCACACCACAATCACCCTTGTCTCACAATCACACCACACTTACCCTAGTGTCAATCACATCACACTCACATTGGTCTCAAAATCACGCCACAATCACCCTGTTCTCTCAATCACACCACACTCACCCTAGTCTCAATCACACCACACTCACCCTGGTCTCAAAATCACACAACATTCACCCTGGTCTCCATCACACCACATTCACCCTGGGCTCACAATCACACCAAACTCACTCTGTTCTCACAATCACACACACTCACATTGGTTTCAGTCTCACCACAATCACCACACTCTCACAATCACACCACAATAACCCTGGTCTCATAATCAAACCACACTTACCCTGGTCTCAATCACACCACACTCACCCTGGTCTCACAATCACAACACAGTCACCCTCGTCTCAATCACACCACACTCACCCTGCTCTCACTATCACACCACACATACCCTGGTCTCTATCACACCACACTCACATTGGTCTCACAATCACACCACACTCACCCTGGTCTCACAATCACACCACACTCACCCTGGTCTCAATCACACCATGCTCACCCTGGTCTCAATCACACCACGCTCACCCTGGTCTCACAATCACACCACACTCACTCTGGTCTCACAATCACACCACACTTACCCTGGTCTCAATCACACCACACTCACATTCGTCTCACAATCACACCACATTCACCCTGGTCTCACGATCACACCACATTTACCCTGGTCTCACAATCACACTACACTCAACCTGCTCTCACAATAACACCACACTCACCCTGGTCTCAATCACACCACACTCAGATTGGTCTCTCAATCACACCACACTCAAATAGGGCTGAATCACACCACACTCACCCTGGTCTCACAATAACACCACACTCAGATTGGTCTCACAATCACACTACACTCACCCTGGCCTCAATCATACCACACTCCACCTGGTCTCAATCACACCATACTCACACTGGTCTCACAATCACACCATACTCAAACTGGACTCACAATCACACCACACTTACATTGGTCTCAAACGCACCACACTCACCCTGGTCTCACAATCACACCACACTCACATTCGTCGCACAATCACACCACACTAACCCTGGTCTCAATCACACCACACTCTCCCTGGTCTCACAATCACACCACATTCACCCTGGTCTCACAATCACACCACACTCACTCTGGTCTCACAAGCACACAGATTGGCCTCAATCTCACCACAATCACACCATCTCACACTCACACCACAATCACCCTTGTCTCACAATCACACCACACTCACCCTAGTCTCAATCACACCACACTCACCCTGGTCTCAAAATCACACAACATTCACCCTGGTCTCCATCACACCACATTCACCCTGGGCTCACAATCACACCAAACTCACTCTGTTCTCACAATCACACACACTCACATTGGTTTCAGTCTCACCACAATCACCACACTCTCACAATCACACCACAATAACCCTGGTCTCATAATCACACCACACTTACCCTGGTCTCACAATCACACCACACTCACTCTGGTCTCACAATCACACACACTCACATTGGTCTGAATCTCACAACAATCACCCCAGTCTCACAATCACACCACACTTACCCTGGTCTCACAATCACACCACACTCACCCTGGTCTCAATCGCACCACACTCACCCTGGTCTTACAATCACTCCACACTCACCCTGGTCTCAATCACACCACACTCACACTGGTCTCACAATCACACCACACTCACCCTGGTCTCAATCACACCACACTCAGATTGGTCTCACAATCACACCACACTCAGATTGGTCTCACAATCACACCACACTCACCCTGGTCTCAATCACACCACACTCACCCTGGTCTCTCAATCACACCACACTCACCCTGGTCTCACAATCACACTACACTCAACCTGCTCTCACAATCACACCACACTCACCCTGGTCTCAATCACACCACACTCAGATTGGTATCACAATCACACCACACTCACCCTGGTCTCAATTATACCACACTCACCCTGGTCTTAATCACACCACACTCAACTTGAGCTTTCAATCACACCATACTCAACCTGGGCTGAATCACACCACACTCACCCTGGTCTCACAATAACTCCACATTCAGCCGGGTCTCAATCACGCCACACTGACCGTAGTCTCACAATCACACCACACTTACCCTGGTCTCAATCACACCACACTCACCCTGGTCTCACAATCACACCACATTCACCCTGGTCTCACAATCACACCACACTTACCCTGGTCTCAATCACACCACACTCACATTGGTCTCACAATCACACCACTCTCACCCTGGTCTCACAATAACACCACATTCACCCTGGTCTCACAATCACACCACACTCACTCTGGTCTCGCAATCACACCACACTCACCCTGGTCTCACAATCACACCACATTCACCCTGGTCTCACAATCACACCACACTCACTCTGGTCTCGCAAGCACACAGATTGGTCTCAATCTCACCACAATCACACCACCTCACAATCACACCACACTCACATTGGTCTCAAAATCACGTCACACTCACCCTGGTCTTACAATCACTCCACACTCACCCAGGTCTCAATCACACCACACTCACACTGGTCTCAAAATCACACCACACTCACCCTGGTCTCTCAATCACACCACACTCACCCTGGTCTCACAATCACATCACACTCACCCTGGTCTCAATCATACCACACTCACCCTGGTCTCACAATCACACCACACTTACACCTGGTCTCAATAACACCATACTCACATTGATCTTACAATCACACTACACTCAACCTGGTCTCAATCACACTACACTCAGATTGGTCTCACAATCACACCACGCTCACCCTGTTCTCAATCATACCAGACTCACCCTGGTCTCAATCACACCACACTCAACTTGGTCTTTCAATCACACCATACTCAACCTGGGCTGAATCACACCACACTCACCCTGGTCTCAGAACAACACCACATTCACCCTGGTCTCAATCACACCAGACTCACCCTGGTCTCACAATCACACCACACTTACCCTGGTCTCAATCACACCACACACACCCTGGTCTCACAATCACACCACATTCACCCTGGTCTCACAATGACACCACACTTACCCTGGTCTCAATCACACCACACTCACATTGGTCTCACAGTCACACCACACTCACATTGGTCTCACAATCACACCACACTCACCCTGGTCTCAATCACACCACGCTCACCCTGGTCTCACAATCACACCACATTCACCCTAGTCACACAATCACACCACACTCACTCTGGTCTCACAAGCACACAGATTGGTCTCAATCTCACCACACTCACACCATCTCACAATCACACCACAATCACCCTGGTCTCACAATCACACCACACTTACCCTGGTCTCAAACACACCACACTCACATTGGTCTCAAAATCACGCCACACTCACCCTGGTCTCACAATCACACCACACTCACCCTGGTCTCAATCACACCACACTCACCACTGGTCTCACAATCAAACCACACTCACACTGGTCTCACAATCACACAACATTCAAGCTGGTCTCAATCACACCGCACTCACCCTTGTCTTACAATCACACCACATTCACCCTGGTTTCAATCTCACCACAATCATCCCAGTCTCACAATCACACCACAATCAGCCTGGTCTCACGATCACACAACATTTACCCTGGTCTCAATAACACCATACTCATATTGGTCTCAAAATCACACTACACTCAACCTGGTCTCACAATAACACCACACTCACCCTGGTCTCACAATAACACCACACTCAGATTGGTCTCACAATCACACAACATTCAAGCTGGTCTCAATCACACCGCACTCACCCTTGTCTTACAATCACACCACATTCACCCTGGTTTCAATCTCACCACAATCATCCCAGTCTCACAATCACACCACAATCAGCCTGGTCTCACGATCACACAACATTTACCCTGGTCTCAATAACACCATACTCATATTGGTCTCACAATCACACTACACTCAACCTGGTCTCACAATAACACCACACTCACCCTGGTCTCAATCACACCACACTCAGATTGGTCTCACAATCACACCACACTCACCCTGGTCTCAATCATACCACACACACCCTGGTCTCAATCACACCACACTCAACCTGGCCTCTCAATCACACCACACTCAACCTGGGCTGAATCACACCACAGTCACCCTGGTCTCACAATAACACCACACTCAGATTGGTCTCACAATCACACCATACTCACCCTGGTCTCACAATCATATCACACTCACCCTGGTCTGAATCACACCACACTCACTCTGGTCTCACAATCACACCACGCTCGCTCTGGTCTCACAATCACACCACAATCACCCTGGTCTCACAATCACACCACACTCACATTGGTCTCACAATCACACCACACTCACCTGGTCTCAATCACACCACACTCACCCTGGTCTCACAATCACACCATAATCACCCTGGTCTCACAATCACACCACACTCATCCACGTCTCACAATCACACCACATTCACCCTGGTTTCAATCACACCACACTCTCCCTGGTCACACAATGACATCACACTCACTCTGCTCTCACAATCACACACACTGATATTGATCTTACAAACAAACCACACTCAACCTGGTCTCACAATAACACCACACTCACCCTGGTCTCAATCACACCACACTCACACTGGTCTCACAATCACACCACACTCACATTCGTCGCACAATCACACCACACTAACCCTGGTCTCAATCACACCACACTCTCCCTGGTCTCACAAGCACATAGATTGGCCTCAATCTCACCACAATCACACCATCTCACACTCACACCACAATCACCCTTGTCTCACAATCACACCACACTTACCCTGGTGTCAATCACATCACACTCACATTGGTCTCAAAATCACGCCACAATCACCCTGTCCTCTCAATCACACCACACTCACCCTAGTCTCAATCACACCACACTCACCCTGGTCTCAAAATCACACAACATTCACCCTGGTCTCCATCACACCACATTCACCCTGGGCTCACAATCACACCAAACTCACTCTGTTCTCACAATCACACACACTCACATTGGTTTCAGTCTCACCACAATCACCACACTCTCACAATCACACCACAATAACCCTGGTCTCATAATCACACCACACTTACCCTGGTCTCAATCACACCACACTCACCCTGGTCTCACAATCACAACACAGTCACCCTCGTCTCAATCACACCACACTCACCCTGCTCTCACTATCACACCACACATACCCTGGTCTCTATCACACCACACTCACATTGGTCTCACAATCACACCACACTCACCCTGGTCTCACAATCACACCACACTCACCCTGGTCTCAATCACACCATGCTCACCCTGGTCTCAATCACACCACGCTCACCCTGGTCTCACAATCACACCACACTCACTCTGGTCTCACAATCACACCACACTTACCCTGGTCTCAATCACACCACACTCACATTCGTCTCACAATCACACCACATTCACCCTGGTCTCACGATCACACCACATTTACCCTGGTCTCACAATCACACTACACTCAACCTGCTCTCACAATAACACCACACTCACCCTGGTCTCAATCACACCACACTCAGATTGGTCTCTCAATCACACCACACTCAAATAGGGCTGAATCACACCACACTCACCCTGGTCTCACAATAACACCACACTCAGATTGGTCTCACAATCACACTACACTCACCCTGGCCTCAATCATACCACACTCCACCTGGTCTCAATCACACCATACTCACACTGGTCTCACAATCACACCATACTCAAACTGGACTCACAATCACACCACACTTACATTGGTCTCAAACGCACCACACTCACCCTGGTCTCACAATCACACCACACTCACATTCGTCGCACAATCACACCACACTAACCCTGGTCTCAATCACACCACACTCTCCCTGGTCTCACAATCAAACCACACTCACACTGGTCTCACAATCACACAACATTCAAGCTGGTCTCAATCACACCGCACTCACCCTTGTCTTACAATCACACCACATTCACCCTGGTTTCAATCTCACCACAATCATCCCAGTCTCACAATCACACCACAATCAGCCTGGTCTCACGATCACACAACATTTACCCTGGTCTCAATAACACCATACTCATATTGGTCTCAAAATCACACTACACTCAACCTGGTCTCACAATAACACCACACTCACCCTGGTCTCACAATAACACCACACTCAGATTGGTCTCACAATCACACAACATTCAAGCTGGTCTCAATCACACCGCACTCACCCTTGTCTTACAATCACACCACATTCACCCTGGTTTCAATCTCACCACAATCATCCCAGTCTCACAATCACACCACAATCACCCTGGTCTCACGATCACACAACATTTACCCTGGTCTCAATAACACCATACTCATATTGGTCTCACAATCACACTACACTCAACCTGGTCTCACAATAACACCACACTCACCCTGGTCTCAATCACACCACACTCAGATTGGTCTCACAATCACACCACACTCACCCTGGTCTCAATCATACCACACACACCCTGGTCTCAATCACACCACACTCAACCTGGCCTCTCAATCACACCACACTCAACCTGGGCTGAATCACACCACAGTCACCCTGGTCTCACAATAACACCACACTCAGATTGGTCTCACAATCACACCATACTCACCCTGGTCTCACAATCATATCACACTCACCCTGGTCTGAATCACACCACACTCACTCTGGTCTCACAATCACACCACGCTCGCTCTGGTCTCACAATCACACCACAATCACCCTGGTCTCACAATCACACCACACTCACATTGGTCTCACAATCACACCACACTCACCTGGTCTCAATCACACCACACTCACCCTGGTCTCACAATCACACCATAATCACCCTGGTCTCACAATCACACCACACTCATCCACGTCTCACAATCACACCACATTCACCCTGGTTTCAATCACACCACACTCTCCCTGGTCACACAATGACATCACACTCACTCTGCTCTCACAATCACACACACTGATATTGATCTCACAAACAAACCACACTCAACCTGGTCTCACAATAACACCACACTCACCCTGGTCTCAATCACACCACACTCACACTGGTCTCACAATCACACCACACTCACATTCGTCGCACAATCACACCACACTAACCCTGGTCTCAATCACACCACACTCTCCCTGGTCTCACAAGCACACAGATTGGCCTCAATCTCACCACAATCACACCATCTCACACTCACACCACAATCACCCTTGTCTCACAATCACACCACACTTACCCTGGTGTCAATCACATCACACTCACATTGGTCTCAAAATCACGCCACAATCACCCTGTTCTCTCAATCACACCACACTCACCCTAGTCTCAATCACACCACACTCACCCTGGTCTCAAAATCACACAACATTCACCCTGGTCTCCATCACACCACATTCACCCTGGGCTCACAATCACACCAAACTCACTCTGTTCTCACAATCACACACACTCACATTGGTTTCAGTCTCACCACAATCACCACACTCTCACAATCACACCACAATAACCCTGGTCTCATAATCACACCACACTTACCCTGGTCTCAATCACACCACACTCACCCTGGTCTCACAATCACAACACAGTCACCCTCGTCTCAATCACACCACACTCACCCTGCTCTCACTATCACACCACACATACCCTGGTCTCTATCACACCACACTCACATTGGTCTCACAATCACACCACACTCACCCTGGTCTCACAATCACACCACACTCACCCTGGTCTCAATCACACCATGCTCACCCTGGTCTCAATCACACCACGCTCACCCTGGTCTCACAATCACACCACACTCACTCTGGTCTCACAATCACACCACACTTACCCTGGTCTCAATCACACCACACTCACATTCGTCTCACAATCACACCACATTCACCCTGGTCTCACGATCACACCACATTTACCCTGGTCTCACAATCACACTACACTCAACCTGCTCTCACAATAACACCACACTCACCCTGGTCTCAATCACACCACACTCAGATTGGTCTCTCAATCACACCACACTCACATTCGTCTCACAATCACACCACATTCACCCTGGTCTCACGATCACACCACATTTACCCTGGTCTCACAATCACACTACACTCAACCTGCTCTCACAATAACACCACACTCACCCTGGTCTCAATCACACCACACTCAGATTGGTCTCTCAATCACACCACACTCAAATAGGGCTGAATCACACCACACTCACCCTGGTCTCACAATAACACCACACTCAGATTGGTCTCACAATCACACTACACTCACCCTGGCCTCAATCATACCACACTCCACCTGGTCTCAATCACACCATACTCACACTGGTCTCACAATCACACCATACTCAAACTGGACTCACAATCACACCACACTTACATTGGTCTCAAACGCACCACACTCACCCTGGTCTCACAATCACACCACACTCACATTCGTCGCACAATCACACCACACTAACCCTGGTCTCAATCACACCACACTCTCCCTGGTCTCACAATCACACCACATTCACCCTGGTCTCACAATCACACCACACTCACTCTGGTCTCACAAGCACACAGATTGGCCTCAATCTCACCACAATCACACCATCTCACACTCACACCACAATCACCCTTGTCTCACAATCACACCACACTCACCCTAGTCTCAATCACACCACACTCACCCTGGTCTCAAAATCACACAACATTCACCCTGGTCTCCATCACACCACATTCACCCTGGGCTCACAATCACACCAAACTCACTCTGTTCTCACAATCACACACACTCACATTGGTTTCAGTCTCACCACAATCACCACACTCTCACAATCACACCACAATAACCCTGGTCTCATAATCACACCACACTTACCCTGGTCTCACAATCACACCACACTCACTCTGGTCTCACAATCACACACACTCACATTGGTCTGAATCTCACAACAATCACCCCAGTCTCACAATCACACCACACTTACCCTGGTCTCACAATCACACCACACTCACCCTGGTCTCAATCGCACCACACTCACATTGGTCTCACGATCACACCACACTCACCCTGGTCTCAATCACACCACACTTACACTGGTTGCACAATCACACCACACAGATCAGTCTCACAATCACACCACACTCACCCTGGTCTCAATCATACCACACTCACCCTGGTCTCACAATCACGTCACACTCACCCTGGTCTCAATCACACAACACTCACACTGGTCTCACCATCACACCATACTCAAACTGGTCTCACAATCACACCACACTTACACTGGTCTCAATCGCACCACACTCACCATGGTCTCACAATCACACCACAGTCACCCTGGTCTCACAATCATACCACACTCACATTGATCTCAATCTCACCACACTCACCCTGGTCTCACAATCACACCACACTCACCCTGGTCTCACAATCACAACACACTCACCCTGGTCTCACAATCTCACCACACTCACCCTGGTCTCACAATCACATCACACTTACCCTGGTCGCACAATCACACGGCACTCACATTGGTCTCAGAATCACACCACACTTACACCGGTCTCAATTGCACCACACTCACCCTGGTCTCACAATCACACCCCACTCACGCTGGTCTGAATCACACTACACTCACCATGGACGCAATCATATTACGCTCACACTGATCTCAATCACACTACATTCACCCTGGTCTCACAATCACACTACACTCACCTTGGTCTCAATCATACCACACTCACCCTGGTCTCACAATCACACCACATTCACCCTGGTCTGAATCACACTACACTCACCATAGACTCAATCATATCACACTCACCCTGGTCTCAATCACACTAAATTCACCCTGGTCTCACAATCACACTACACTCACCCTGGTTTGAATCACACAACACTCACCCTGGTCTCAATCACACCACACTAACCCTTGTCTCACAATCACACCACACTCACTCTGGTCTCACAAGCACAAGATTGGTCTCAATCTCACCACAATCACACCATCTCACACTCACACCACAATCACCCTAGTTTCACAATCACACCACACACCCTGGTCTCAATCACACCACACTCACATTGGTCTCAAAATCACGCCACAATCACCCTGTTCTCACAATCACACCACACTCACCCTGATTTGAATCACACCAGACTAACACTGGTCTCACAATCACACCACACTCACACTGGTCTCACAATCACACCACACTCACTCTGGTCTCACAATCACACCACATTCACCCTGGTCTCAATCACACCACTCTCACCCTGGTCTCACAGTCACACCACACTCACTCTGGTCTCACAAACACACACACTCACATTGGTTTCAGTCTCACCACAATCACCAGGGTCTCAGAATCACGAACTTCTCACCTTGGTCTCACAATCACACCACACTCACCCTGGTCTCAATCACACCACACTCACCCTGGTCTCACAATC
Source organism: Mobula birostris (assembly GCF_030028105.1). Lineage (NCBI taxonomy): Eukaryota > Metazoa > Chordata > Chondrichthyes > Myliobatiformes > Myliobatidae > Mobula > Mobula birostris. The sequence continues at coordinate 33,210 of NW_027278688.1, read as the reverse complement.
ACACCACACTCACCCTGGTCTCAATCACACCACGCTCACCCTGGTCTCAATCACAACACGCTCACCCTGGTCTCACAATCACACCACACTCACTCTGGTCTCACAATCACACCACACTTACCCTGGTCTCAATCACACCACACTCACGAGGGTCTCACAATCACACCACACTCACATACGTCTCACAATTACACCACACTCACCCTCGTCTCAATCATACCACACTCACCCTGGTCTCACCATCATGTCACACTCACCCTGGTCTCAATCACACCATACTCACACTGGTCTCACAATCACACCATACTCAAACTGGTCTCACAATCACACCACACTTACATTGGTCTCAATCGCTCCACACTCACCCTGGTCTCAATCATACCACACTCACCCTGGTTTCAATCATACCTCACTCACCCTGGTCTCACAATCACACTACACACCCTCGTCTCACAATCACGCCACACTCACCTTGGTCTCACAATCACACCATAATCACCCTGGTCTCACAATCACACCACACTCACCCCGGTCTCACAATCACACCACATTCACCCTGGTCTCAATCACACCACACTCACCCTGGTCTCACAATCACATCACACTCACTCTGGTCTCACAATCACACACACTGATATTGATCTCACAAACACACCACACTCACCCTGGTCTCACAGTCACACCACACTCACATTGGTCTCACAATCACACCACACTTACCCTGGTCTCAATCACACCACACTCACAATGGTCTCACAATCACACCACACTCACATTCATCGCACAATCACACCACACTAAACCTTGTCTCACAATCACACCACACTCACTCTGGTCTCACAAGCACACAGATTGGTCTCAATCTCACCACAATCATGCCATCTCACTCTCATAGCACAATCACCCTGGTCTCACAATCACACCACACTTACCCTGGTCTCAATCACACCACACTCACCCTGGTCTCACAATCAGACCACATTCAACCTGGTCTCACAATCACACCACACTCACTCTGGTCTCACAAGCACACAGATTGCTCTCAATCTCACCACAATCACACCATCTCACACTCACACCACAATCACCCTAGTTTCACAATCACACCACACACCCTGGTCTCAATCACACCACACTCACATTGGTCTCAAAATCACGCCACAATCACCCTGTTCTCACAATCACACCACACTCACCCTGGTCTCAATCACACCACACTCACAATGGTCTCACAATCACACCACACTCACATTCGTCGCACAATCACACCACACTCACTCTGGTCTCACAAGCACACAGATTGGTCTCAATCTCACCACAATCATGCCATCTCACTCTCATAGCACAATCACCCTGGTCTCACAATCACACCACACTTACCCTGGTCTCAATCACACCACACTCACCCTGGTCTCACAATCACATCACACTCACTCTGGTCTCACAATCACACACACTGATATTGATCTCACAAACACACCACACTCACCCTGGTCTCACAGTCACACCACACTCACATTGGTCTCACAATCACACCACACTTACCCTGGTCTCAATCACACCACACTCACAATGGTCTCACAATCACACCACACTCACATTCATCGCACAATCACACCACACTAAACCTTGTCTCACAATCACACCACACTCACTCTGGTCTCACAAGCACACAGATTGCTCTCAATCTCACCACAATCACACCATCTCACACTCACACCACAATCAGCCTAGTTTCACAATCACACCACACACCCTGGTCTCAATCATACCACACTCACATTGGTCTCAAAATCACGCCACAATCACCCTGTTCTCACAATCACACCACACTCACCCTGGTCTCAATCACACCACACTCACCCTGGTCTCAAAATCACACAACATTCACCCTGGTCTCACAATCACACCACACTCACCCTGGTCTCACAGTCACACCACACTCACATTGGTCTCACAATCACACCACACTTACCCTGGTCTCAATCACACCACACTCACAATGGTCTCACAATCACACTACACTCAACCTGGTCTCACAATCACACCACACTCACCCTGGTCTGAATCATACCACACTCACCCTGGTCTCACCATCATGTCACACTCACCCTGGTCTCAATCACACCATACTCACACTGGTCTCACAATCACACCATACTCAAACTGGTCTCACAATCACACCGCACTCACTCTGGTCTCACAATCACACCACATTCACCCTGGACTCAATCACACCACACTCACCCTGGTCTCACAGTCACACCACACTCACTCTGGTCTCACAATGACACACACTCACATTGGTTTCAGTCTCACCACAATCACCAGGGTCTCAGAATCACGAACCTCTCACCTTGGTCTCACAATCACACCACACTCACCCTGGTCTCAATCACACCACACTCACCCTGGTCTCACAATCACACCACACTCACCCTGGTCTCAATCACACCACGCTCACCCTGGTCTCACAATCACACCACACTCACTCTTGTCTCACAATCACACCACACTTACCCTGGTCTCAATCACACCACACTGACAAGGGTCTCACAATCACACCACACTCACATACGTCTCACAATTACACCACATTCACCCTGGTCTCAATCTCACCACAATCACCCCAGTCTCACAATAACACCACAATCACCCTGGTCTCACGATCACACCACATTTAGACTGGTCTCAATAACACCATACTCATATTGGTCTCACAATCACACTACACTCAACCTGGTCTCACAATCACACCACACTCACCCTGGTCTGAATCATACCACACTCACCCTGGTCTCACCATCATGTCACACTCACCCTGGTCTCAATCACACCATACTCACACTGGTCTCACAATCACACCATACTCAAACTGGTCTCACAATCACACCACACTTACATTGGTCTCAATCGCTCCACACTCACCCTGGTCTAACAATCACACCAAACTCACCCTGGTCTCACAATCACACCACACTCACCCTGGTCTCAATCACACCACGCTCACCCTGGTCTCAATCACAACACGCTCACCCTGGTCTCACAATCACACAAACTGATATTGATCTCACAAACACACCACACTCACCCTGGTCTCACAGTCACACCACACTCACATTGGTCTCACAATCACACCACACTTACCCTGGTCTCAATCACACCACACTCACAATGGTCTCACAATCACACCACACTCACATTCATCGCACAATCACACCACACTAAACCTTGTCTCACAATCACACCACACTCACTCTGGTCTCACAAGCACACAGATTGGTCTCAATCTCACCACAATCATGCCATCTCACTCTCATAGCACAATCACCCTGGTCTCACAATCACACCACACTTACCCTGGTCTCAATCACACCACACTCACCCTGGTCTCACAATCAGACCACATTCACCCTGGTCTCACAATCACACCACACTCACTCTGGTCTCACAAGCACACAGATTGCTTTCAATCTCACCACAATCACACCATCTCACACTCACACCACAATCAGCCTAGTTTCACAATCACACCACACACCCTGGTCTCAATCACACCACACTCACATTGGTCTCAAAATCACGCCACAATCACCCTGTTCTCACAATCACACCACACTCACCCTGGTGTCAATCACACCACACTCACCCTGGTCTCAAAATCACACAACATTCACCCTGGTCTCACAATCACACCACACTCACCCTGATTTGAATCACAACAGACTAACACTGGTCTCACAATCACACCACACTCACACTGGTCTCACAATTACACCACACTCACTCTGGTCTCACAATCACACCACATTCACCCTGGACTCAATCACACCACACTCACCCTGGTCTCACAGTCACACCACACTCACTCTGGTCTCACAATCACACACACTCACATTGGTTTCAGTCTCACCACAATCACCAGGGTCTCAGAATCACGAACCTCTCACCTTGGTCTCACAATCACACCACACTCACCCTGGTCTCAAGCACACCACACTCACCCTGGTCTCACAATCACACCACACTCACCCTGGTCTCAATCACACCACGCTCACCCTGGTCTCACAATCACACCACACTCACTCTTGTCTCACAATCACACCACACTTACCCTGGTCTCAATCACACCACACTGACAAGGGTCTCACAATCACACCACACTCACATACGTCTCACAATTACACCACATTCACCCTGGTCTCAATCTCACCACAATCACCCCAGTCTCACAATAACACCACAATCACCCTGGTCTCACGATCACACCACATTTAGACAGGTCTCAATAACACCATACTCATATTGGTCTCACAATCACACTACACTCAACCTGGTCTCACAATCACACCACACTCACCCTGGTCTGAATCATACCACACTCACCCTGGTCTCACCATCATGTCACACTCACCCTGGTCTCAATCACACCATACTCACACTGGTCTCACAATCACACCATACTCAGACTGGTCTCACAATCACACCACACTTACATTGGTCTCAATCGCTCCACACTCACCCTGGTCTAACAATCACACCAAACTCACCCTGGTCTCAGAATCACACCACACTCACCCTGGTCTCAATCACACCACGCTCACCCTGGTCTCAATCACAACACGCTCACCCTGGTCTCACAATCACACCACACTCACTCTTGTCTCACAATCACACCACACTTACCCTGGTCTCAATCACACCACACTGACAAGGGTCTCACAATCACACCACACTCACATACGTCTCACAATTACACCACATTCACCCTGGTCTCAATCTCACCACAATCACCCCAGTCTCACAATAACACCACAATCACCCTGGTCTCACGATCACACCATATTTAGACTGGTCTCAATCACACCACACTCACAATGGTCTCACAATCACACCACACTCACATTCGTCGCACAATCACACCACACTCACCCTGGTCTGAATCATACCACACTCACCCTGGTCTCACCATCATGTCACACTCACCCTGGTCTCAATCACACCATACTCACACTGGTCTCACAATCACACCATACTCAAACTGGTCTCACAATCACACCACACTTACATTGGTCTCAATCGCTCCACACTCACCCTGGTCTCACAGTCCACCCACACTCACCCTGGTCTAACAATTACACCAAACTCACCCTGGTCTCAATCACACCACACTCACCCTGGTTTCAATCACACCACACTCACCCTGGTCTCACAATCACACTACACACCCTCGTCTCACAATCACGCCACATTCACCCAGGTCTCAATCACACCACACTCACCCTGGTATCACAATCACATCACACTCACTCTGGTCTCACAATCACACACACTGATATTGATCTCACAAACACACCACACTCACCCTGGTCTCACAGACACACCACATTCACATTGGTCTCACAATCACACCACACTTACACTGGTCTCAATCACACCACACTCACAATGGTCCCACAATCACACCACACGCACATTCGTCGCACAATCACACCACACTAACCCTTGCCTCACAATCACACCACACTCACTCTGGTCTCACAAGCACACAGATTGGTCTCAATCTCACCACAATCACGCCATCTCACTCTCACAGCACAATCACCCTGGTCTCACAATCACACCACACTTACCCTGGTCTCAATTACACCACATTCACCCTGGTCTCTATCACATCACACTCAGATTGCTCTCACAATCACACCACACTCACCCTGGTCCCAATCATACCACACTCTCCCTGGTATCAATCACACCACACTCACCCTGGTCTCAAAATCACACAACACACCCTCGTCTCACAATCACGCCACACTCACCTTGGTCTCACAATCACACCATAATCACCCTGGTCTCACAATCTCACCACACTCACCCCGGTCTCACAATCACACCACATTCACCCTGGTCTCAATCACACCACACTCACCCTGGTCTCACAATCACATCACACTCACTCTGGTCTCACAATCACACACACTGATATTGATCTCACAAACACACCACACTCACCCTGGTCTCACAGTCACACCACACTCACATTGGTCTCACAATCACACCACACTTACCCTGGTCTCAATCACACCACACTCACAATGGTCTCACAATCACACCACACTCACATTCATCGCACAATCACACCACACTAAACCTTGTCTCACAATCACACCACACTCACTCTGGTCTCACAAGCACACAGATTGCTCTCAATCTCACCACAATCACACCATCTCACACTCACACCACAATCAGCCTAGTTTCACAATCACACCACACACCCTGGTCTCAATCATACCACACTCACATTGGTCTCAAAATCACGCCACAATCACCCTGTTCTCACAATCACACCACACTCACCCTGGTCTCAATCACACCACACTCACCCTGGTCTCAAAATCACACAACATTCACCCTGGTCTCACAATCACACCACACTCACCCTGGTCTCACAGTCACACCACACTCACATTGGTCTCACAATCACACCACACTTACCCTGGTCTCAATCACACCACACTCACAATGGTCTCACAATCACACTACACTCAACCTGGTCTCACAATCACACCACACTCACCCTGGTCTGAATCATACCACACTCACCCTGGTCTCACCATCATGTCACACTCACCCTGGTCTCAATCACACCATACTCACACTGGTCTCACAATCACACCATACTCAAACTGGTCTCACAATCACACCGCACTCACTCTGGTCTCACAATCACACCACATTCACCCTGGACTCAATCACACCACACTCACCCTGGTCTCACAGTCACACCACACTCACTCTGGTCTCACAATGACACACACTCACATTGGTTTCAGTCTCACCACAATCACCAGGGTCTCAGAATCACGAACCTCTCACCTTGGTCTCACAATCACACCACACTCACCCTGGTCTCAATCACACCACACTCACCCTGGTCTCACAATCACACCACACTCACCCTGGTCTCAATCACACCACGCTCACCCTGGTCTCACAATCACACCACACTCACTCTTGTCTCACAATCACACCACACTTACCCTGGTCTCAATCACACCACACTGACAAGGGTCTCACAATCACACCACACTCACATACGTCTCACAATTACACCACATTCACCCTGGTCTCAATCTCACCACAATCACCCCAGTCTCACAATAACACCACAATCACCCTGGTCTCACGATCACACCACATTTAGACTGGTCTCAATAACACCATACTCATATTGGTCTCACAATCACACTACACTCAACCTGGTCTCACAATCACACCACACTCACCCTGGTCTGAATCATACCACACTCACCCTGGTCTCACCATCATGTCACACTCACCCTGGTCTCAATCACACCATACTCACACTGGTCTCACAATCACACCATACTCAAACTGGTCTCACAATCACACCACACTTACATTGGTCTCAATCGCTCCACACTCACCCTGGTCTAACAATCACACCAAACTCACCCTGGTCTCACAATCACACCACACTCACCCTGGTCTCAATCACACCACGCTCACCCTGGTCTCAATCACAACACGCTCACCCTGGTCTCACAATCACACAAACTGATATTGATCTCACAAACACACCACACTCACCCTGGTCTCACAGTCACACCACACTCACATTGGTCTCACAATCACACCACACTTACCCTGGTCTCAATCACACCACACTCACAATGGTCTCACAATCACACCACACTCACATTCATCGCACAATCACACCACACTAAACCTTGTCTCACAATCACACCACACTCACTCTGGTCTCACAAGCACACAGATTGGTCTCAATCTCACCACAATCATGCCATCTCACTCTCATAGCACAATCACCCTGGTCTCACAATCACACCACACTTACCCTGGTCTCAATCACACCACACTCACCCTGGTCTCACAATCAGACCACATTCACCCTGGTCTCACAATCACACCACACTCACTCTGGTCTCACAAGCACACAGATTGCTTTCAATCTCACCACAATCACACCATCTCACACTCACACCACAATCAGCCTAGTTTCACAATCACACCACACACCCTGGTCTCAATCACACCACACTCACATTGGTCTCAAAATCACGCCACAATCACCCTGTTCTCACAATCACACCACACTCACCCTGGTGTCAATCACACCACACTCACCCTGGTCTCAAAATCACACAACATTCACCCTGGTCTCACAATCACACCACACTCACCCTGATTTGAATCACAACAGACTAACACTGGTCTCACAATCACACCACACTCACACTGGTCTCACAATTACACCACACTCACTCTGGTCTCACAATCACACCACATTCACCCTGGACTCAATCACACCACACTCACCCTGGTCTCACAGTCACACCACACTCACTCTGGTCTCACAATCACACACACTCACATTGGTTTCAGTCTCACCACAATCACCAGGGTCTCAGAATCACGAACCTCTCACCTTGGTCTCACAATCACACCACACTCACCCTGGTCTCAAGCACACCACACTCACCCTGGTCTCACAATCACACCACACTCACCCTGGTCTCAATCACACCACGCTCACCCTGGTCTCACAATCACACCACACTCACTCTTGTCTCACAATCACACCACACTTACCCTGGTCTCAATCACACCACACTGACAAGGGTCTCACAATCACACCACACTCACATACGTCTCACAATTACACCACATTCACCCTGGTCTCAATCTCACCACAATCACCCCAGTCTCACAATAACACCACAATCACCCTGGTCTCACGATCACACCACATTTAGACAGGTCTCAATAACACCATACTCATATTGGTCTCACAATCACACTACACTCAACCTGGTCTCACAATCACACCACACTCACCCTGGTCTGAATCATACCACACTCACCCTGGTCTCACCATCATGTCACACTCACCCTGGTCTCAATCACACCATACTCACACTGGTCTCACAATCACACCATACTCAGACTGGTCTCACAATCACACCACACTTACATTGGTCTCAATCGCTCCACACTCACCCTGGTCTAACAATCACACCAAACTCACCCTGGTCTCAGAATCACACCACACTCACCCTGGTCTCAATCACACCACGCTCACCCTGGTCTCAATCACAACACGCTCACCCTGGTCTCACAATCACACCACACTCACTCTTGTCTCACAATCACACCACACTTACCCTGGTCTCAATCACACCACACTGACAAGGGTCTCACAATCACACCACACTCACATACGTCTCACAATTACACCACATTCACCCTGGTCTCAATCTCACCACAATCACCCCAGTCTCACAATAACACCACAATCACCCTGGTCTCACGATCACACCATATTTAGACTGGTCTCAATCACACCACACTCACAATGGTCTCACAATCACACCACACTCACATTCGTCGCACAATCACACCACACTCACCCTGGTCTGAATCATACCACACTCACCCTGGTCTCACCATCATGTCACACTCACCCTGGTCTCAATCACACCATACTCACACTGGTCTCACAATCACACCATACTCAAACTGGTCTCACAATCACACCACACTTACATTGGTCTCAATCGCTCCACACTCACCCTGGTCTCACAGTCCACCCACACTCACCCTGGTCTAACAATTACACCAAACTCACCCTGGTCTCAATCACACCACACTCACCCTGGTTTCAATCACACCACACTCACCCTGGTCTCACAATCACACTACACACCCTCGTCTCACAATCACGCCACATTCACCCAGGTCTCAATCACACCACACTCACCCTGGTATCACAATCACATCACACTCACTCTGGTCTCACAATCACACACACTGATATTGATCTCACAAACACACCACACTCACCCTGGTCTCACAGACACACCACATTCACATTGGTCTCACAATCACACCACACTTACACTGGTCTCAATCACACCACACTCACAATGGTCCCACAATCACACCACACGCACATTCGTCGCACAATCACACCACACTAACCCTTGCCTCACAATCACACCACACTCACTCTGGTCTCACAAGCACACAGATTGGTCTCAATCTCACCACAATCACGCCATCTCACTCTCACAGCACAATCACCCTGGTCTCACAATCACACCACACTTACCCTGGTCTCAATTACACCACATTCACCCTGGTCTCTATCACATCACACTCAGATTGCTCTCACAATCACACCACACTCACCCTGGTCCCAATCATACCACACTCTCCCTGGTATCAATCACACCACACTCACCCTGGTCTCAAAATCACACAACACACCCTCGTCTCACAATCACGCCACACTCACCTTGGTCTCACAATCACACCATAATCACCCTGGTCTCACAATCTCACCACACTCACCCCGGTCTCACAATCACACCACATTCACCCTGGTCTCAATCACACCACACTCACCCTGGTCTCACAATCACATCACACTCACTCTGGTCTCACAATCACACACACTGATATTGATCTCACAAACACACCACACTCACCCTGGTCTCACAGTCACACCACACTCACATTGGTCTCACAATCACACCACACTTACCCTGGTCTCAATCACACCACACTCACAATGGTCTCACAATCACACCACACTCACATTCATCGCACAATCACACCACACTAAACCTTGTCTCACAATCACACCACACTCACTCTGGTCTCACAAGCACACAGATTGGTCTCAATCTCACCACAATCATGCCATCTCACTCTCATAGCACAATCACCCTGGTCTCACAATCACACCACACTTACCCTGGTCTCAATCACACCACGCTCACCCTGGTCTCACAATCAGACCACATTCACCCTGGTCTCACAATCACACCACACTCACTCTGGTCTCACAAGCACATAGATTGCTCTCAATCTCACCACAATCACACCATCTCACACTCACACCACAATCACCCTAGTTTCACAATCACACCACACACCCTGGTCTCAATCACATCACACTCACATTGGTCTCAAAATCACGCCACAATCACCCTGTTCTCACAATCACACCACACTCACCCTGGTCTCAATCACACCACACTCACAATGGTCTCACAATCACACCACACTCACATTCGTCGCACAATCACACCACACTAAACCTTGTCTCACAATCACACCACACTCACTCTGGTCTCACAAGCACACAGATTGGTCTCAATCTCACCACAATCATGCCATCTCACTCTCATAGCACAATCACCCTGGTCTCACAATCACACCACACTTACCCTGGTCTCAATCACACCACACTCACCCTGGTCTCACAATCACATCACACTCACTCTGGTCTCACAATCACACACACTGATATTGATCTCACAAACACACCACACTCACTCTGGTCTCACAGTCACACCACACTCACATTGGTCTCACAATCACACCACACTTACCCTGGTCTCAATCACACCACACTCACAATGGTCTCACAATCACACCACACTCACATTCGTCGCACAATCACACCACACTAAACCTTGTCTCACAATCACACCACACTCACTCTGGTCTCACAAGCACACAGATTGGTCTCAATCTCACCACAATCATGCCATCTCACTCTCATAGCACAATCACCCTGGTCTCACAATCACACCACACTCACCCTGGTCTCACAATCAGACCACATTCACCCTGCTCTCACAATCACACCACACTCACTCTGGTCTCACAAGCACACAGATTGCTCTCAATCTCACCACAATCACACCATCTCACACTCACACCACAATCACCCTAGTTTCACAATCACACCACACACCCTGGTCTCAATCACACCACACTCACATTGGTCTCAAAATCACGCCACAATCACCCTGTTCTCACAATCACACCACACTCACCCTGGTCTCAATCACACCACACTCACAATGGTCTCACAATCACACCACACTCACATTCGTCGCACAATCACACCACACTAAACCTTGTCTCACAATCACACCACACTCACTCTGGTCTCACAAGCACACAGATTGGTCTCAATCTCACCACAATCATGCCATCTCACTCTCATAGCACAATCACCCTGGTCTCACAATCACACCACACTTACTCTGGTCTCAATCACACCACACTCACCCTGGTCTCACAATCAGACCACATTCACCCTGGTCTCACAATCACACCACACTCACTCTGGTCTCACAAGCACACAGATTGCTCTCAATCTCACCACAATCACACCATCTCACACTCACACCACAATCACCCTAGTTTCACAATCACACCACACACCCTGGTCTCAATCACACCACACTCACATTGGTCTCAAAATCACGCCACAATCACCCTGTTCTCACAATCACACCACACTCACCCTGGTCTCAAAATCACACAACATTCACCCTGGTCTCACAATCACACCACACTCACCCTGATTTGAATCACAACAGACTAACACTGGTCTCACAATCACACCACACTCACACTGGTCTCACAATCACACCACACTCAGTCTGGTCTCACAATCACACCACATTCACCCTGGACTCAATCACACCACACTCACCCTGGTCTCACAGTCACACCACACTCACTCTGGTCTCACAATCACACACACTCACATTGGTTTCAGTCTCACCACAATCACCAGGGTCTCAGAATCACGAACGTCTCACCTTGGTCTCAAAATCACACCACACTCAACCTGGTCTCAATCACACCACACTCACCCTGGTCTCACAATCACACCACACTCACCCTGGTCTCAATCACACCACGCTCACCCTGGTCTCACAATCACACCACGCTCACCCTGGTCTCACAATCACACCACACTCACTCTGGTCTCACAATCACACCACACTTACCCTGGTCTCAATCACACCACACTGACAAGGGTCTCACAATCACACCACACTCACATACGTCTCACAATTACACCACATTCACCCTGGTCTCAATCTCACCACAATCACCCCAGTCTCACAATAACACCACAATCACCCTGGTCTCACGATCACACCACATTTAGACTGGTCTCAATAACACCATACTCATATTGGTCTCACAATCACACTACACTCAACCTGGTCTCACAATCACACCACACTCCCCCTCGTCTCAATCATACCACATTCACCCTGGTCTCACCATCATGTCACACTCACCCTGGTCTCAATCACACCATACTCACACTGGTCTCACAATCACACCATACTCAAACTGGTCTCACAATCACACCACACTTACATTGGTCTCAATCGCTCCACACTCACCCTGGTCTAACAATCACACCAAACTCACCCTCGTCTCACAATCACACCACACTCACCCTGGTCTCAATCACACCACGCTCACCCTGGTCTCAATCACAACACGCTCACCCTGGTCTCACAATCACACCACACTCACTCTTGTCTCACAATCACAACACACTTACCCTGGTCTCAATCACACCACACTGACAAGGGTCTCACAATCACACCACACTCACATACGTCTCACAATTACACCACATTCACCCTGGTCTCAATCTCACCACAATCACCCCAGTCTCACAATAACACCACAATCACCCTGGTCTCACGATCACACCATATTTAGACTGGTCTCAATAACACCATACTCATATTGGTCTCACAATCACACTACACTCAACCTGGTCTCACAATCACACCACACTCACCCTGGTCTGAATCATACCACACTCACCCTGGTCTCACCATCATGTCACACTCTCCCTGGTCTCAATCACACCATACTCACACTGGTCTCACAATCACACCATACTCAAACTGGTCTCACAATCACACCACACTTACATTGGTCTCAATCGCTCCACACTCACCCTGGTCTCACAGTCCACCCACACTCACCCTGGTCTAACAATCACACCAAACTCACCCTGGTCTCAATCACACCACACTCACCCTGGTTTCAATCACACCACACTCACCCTGGTCTCACAATCACACTACACACCCTCGTCTCACAATCACACCACACTCACCCTGGTCTCAATCATACCACACACACACTGGTCTCAATCACACCACACTCACCCTGTTCTGAATCACACCACACTCACCCTGGTCTGACAATCGAAAAACACTCACCCTAGTCTCAATCACACCACACTCACCCTGCTCTCACAATGACATCACACTCACCCTAGTATCAATCACACCACACTCCCCCTGGTCTCTCAATCAGAGCACACTCACCCTGGACTCAATCACACCACACTCACTCTGGACTCACAACCACACCACACTCACATTGGTCTCAATCACACCATACTCACATGGTTCTCAATCACACCACACTAACCCTGGTCTCACAAACACAACACTCTCACCCTTGCCTCACAATCACATCACACTCACCCTGGACTCAATCACACCACACTCACTCTGGACTCACAATCACACCACACTCACTCTGGTCTCACAATCACAACACAGTCACCCTGGTCTCACAATCACACCACACTCACTCTGGTCTCACAATCACAACGCACTCACCCTGGTCTCAATCATAACACACTCACCCTGGTCTCAATCACACGACACTCACCCTGGTCTCTCAATAACACCACACTCACCCTGGTCTCACAATCACATCACACTCACCATGGACTCATTCACACCACACTCACATTGATTTCACAATCACACCACACTCACCCTGGTCTCAATCACACCACACTTACATTCATCTCACAATCACACCACACTCACCCAGGTCTCACAATCACACCACACTCACATTGGTCTCACAATCACACCACACTTACATTGGCCTCAATTGGACCACACTCACCCTGGACTCACAATCACACCACACTCAGATTGGACTCACAATCACAACACACTCACCCTGGTCTCACAATCACGTCACACTCACCCTGGTATCAATCATACCACACTCACCCTGGGCTCACAATCACAGCACACTTACCTTTTGTCTCAATAACACCATACTCACATTGGTCTCACAATGACTCTACACTCAACCTGGTCTCACAATCACACCACACTCACCCTGGTCTCAATCACACCACACTCAACTTGGTCTCTCAATCAAACCACACTCACCCTGGTCTCAATCACACCACACTCACCCTGGTCTCACAATCACACCACATTCACCCTGGTCACAATCACACTGCACTCTCCCTGGTCTCATAATCACATCACACTCACTCTGGTCTCACAATCACACCACACTCACATTGGTCTCACAGTTACACCACACTCACTCTGGTCTCACAATCACACCACATTCACCCTGGTCACAATCACACCACACTCTCCCTAGTCTCATAATCACATCACACTCACTCTGGTCTCACAATCACACATACTCATATTGATCTCACAATTACAGCACACTCACTGTGGTCTCAATCACACCATACTCACACTGGTCTCACAATCACATCAGACTCAAACTGGTCTCACAATCACACCACACTCACATTGTTCTCACAATCACAACACACTTACATTGGTCTGAATCGCACCACCATGACATTGGTCTCACGATCACACTGCACTCAACCTGGTCTCAATCACACCACAATTACCCTGGTCGCAGAATCACACCACACAGATTGGTCTCACAATCACACCACACTCACCCTGGTCTCAATCATACCACACTCACCCTGGTCTCACAATCACGTAACACTCACCCTGGTCTCAATCACACCACACTCACACTGGACTCACCATCACACCATACTCAAACTGGTCTCACAATCACACCACACTTACATTGGTCTCAATCGCACCACACTCACCCTGGTCTCAAAATCTCACCACACTCACCCTGGTCTCACAGTCACACCAAACTCACCCTAGTCTCAATCACACCACACTCACTCTGGTCTCACAATCACACCACACTTACCCTGGTCTCAATCACACCACACTCACATTGATCTCAAAATCACACCACACCCACCCTGGATTCAATCACACCACACTCACCCTAGTCTCACAATCACACTCCACTCACCCTCGCCTCACAATCACGCCACACTCACCTTGGTCTCACAATCACACCATACTCACCTTGGTCTCACAGTCACACCACACTCACATTGGTCTCAATCACACCACAGTCACAATGATCACAATCACACCACATTCACCCTGGTCTCAATCACACCACACTCACCCTGGTCTCTCAATCACACCACACTCACTCTGGTCTCACAATTACAAACACTCACATTGATCTCAATCTCACCACAATCACCCCAGTCCCACAATCACACCATAATCATTCTGCTCTCACAATCACACCACACTCAGCCCAGTCTCACAATCACACCACACTCAACCTGGTCTCAATCACACCACAGTCACCCTGGTCTCACAGTCACATCACACTCACTCTCGTCTCACAATCACACACACTCATATTGATCTCACAAACACACCACACTCACCCTGGTCTCACAATCACACCACATTCACACTGGTCCCACAACCACACCACACTCACTATGGTCTTACAAGCACACAGATTTGTCTCAATCACACCACAATCACACCATCTCACAATCACACCACAATCACCCTGGTTTCACAAACACACCACACTTACCCTGGTCACAATGACACCACACTCACATTGGTATCACAATCACACCACACTCACAATCATCTCACAATCACACCACAGTCACCCTGGTCTCAATCACACCACACTCACCCTGGTCTCACAATCACACCACACTCACCCTGGTCTCACAATCACACCACACTCACTCTGGTCTCACAAGCACACAGATTGGTCTCAATCTCACCACAATCTCACCAGCTCACAATCACACCACAATCACCCTGGTCTCACAATCACACCACACTTACCATGGTCTCAATCACACCACACTCACATTGGTCTCACAATCACACCACACTCACATTCGTCTCACAATCACACACACTAACTCTGGTCTCAATCACACCACACTCACTCTGGTCTCACAATCACACCACATTCACCCTGGTCTCACAATCACACCACACTCACTCTGGTCTCACAAGCACACAGATTGGTCTCAATCTCACCACAATCTCACCATCTCACAATCACACCACAATCACCCTGGGTTCACAATCACACCACATTCACCCTGGTCTCAATCACACCACATTCACCCTGGTCTCACAATAAAACCACACTCACATTGGTCTCACAATCACTCTACACTCAACCTGGTCTCACAATCACACCACACTCACACTGGTCTCAATCACACCACACTCAACTTGGTCTCTCAATCAAACCACACTCAACCTGGGCTGAATCACACCACACTCACCCTGGTCTCACAATAACACCACATTCACCCTGGTCTCAATCACACCACACCAACCCTGGTCTCAATCACACCACACTCAACCTGGTCTCTCAATCACACCACACTCACCCTGGTGTCAATCACACCATACTCACCCTGGTCTGAATCACACCATACTCACCCTGGTCTCAATCACACCACACTCACCCTGGTCTCACAATCACACCACATTCACCCTGGTCTCAATCACATCACACTCACGCTGGTCTCAATCATACCACACTCACCCTGGTCTCACAATCACACCACACTCACCCTGGTCTGAATCACATTACACTCACCATGGACTCAATCATATCAAAGTCACCCTGGTCTCAATCACACTACACTCACCCTGGTCTTACATTCACACCACACTTACACTGGTCTCAATCGCACCGCACAAACCCTGGTCTCAGAATCACACCACACTAACCCTGCTCTCACAATCATACCACACACACATTGATCTCAATCTCACCACACTCACCCTGGTCTCAGAATCACACCACAATCACATTTGTCTCAATCACACCACAGTCACAATGGTCACAATCACACCACATTCACCCTGGTGTCAATCAGACCACACTCACCCTGATCTCTCAATCACACCACACTCACTCTGGTCTCACAATCGCACACACTCATATTGATCTCACAATTACACCACACTCACCCTGGTCTCAATCATACCACTCTCACCCTGGTCTCAATCACACGACACCTATCCTGGTCTCAATCACACCATACTCACCCTGGTCTCACGATCACATCACACTCACACTGGTCTCACAATCACACCACACTTACATTGGTCTCAATCACACCACACTCACATTGGTCTCACGATCACACCACACTCACCCTGGTCTCAATCACACGACACCTATCCTGGTCTCAATCACACCATACTCACCCTGGTCTCACGATCACATCACACTCACACTGGTCTCACAATCACACCACACTTACATTGGTCTCAATCACACCACACTCACATTGGTCTCACGATCACACCACACTCACCCTGGTCTCAATCATACTACACTCACACTGGTCTCACAATCACACCACACTTACATTTGTCTCAATCGCGCCACACTCACCCTAGTCTCACAATCCAACCACAATCACCCTGGTCTCTCAATCAGACCACACTCACCCTGGTCTCTCAATCACACCAAGCTCACACCGGTCTCACAATCACACACATTCACATTGATCTCAATCTCACCACAATCACCCCAGTCTCACAATCACACCACAATCACCCTGGTCAAAAGCACACTACACTCACCATGGACTCAATCATATCACACTCACCCCGGTCTCAATCACACTACACTCACCCTGGTCTCATAATCACACCACACTCAACTTGGGCTGAATCACACCACACTCACCCTGGTCTCACAATAGCACCACACTCAGATTGGTCTCACAATCACACCACACTCACCCTGGTCCCAATCATACCACACTCACCCTGGTGTCAATCACAGCATACTCACCCTGGTCTCACAATCACATCACACTCAGATTGGTCTTACACTTACACCACACTCACCCTGGTCTCAATCATACTACACTCACCCTGGTCTCAATCACACCATAATCACCCTGGTCTCACAATCACATCACACTCACACTGGTCACAATCACAGCACACTGACATTGTTCTCACAATCACACCACACTTAGATTGGTCTCAATCGCACCACACTCACCCTGGTTTTACAACACACCATACTCCCACTGGTCTCCAATCATACCACACTCAAATTGGTCTCACAATCATACCACACTCACTCTGGTCTCACAATCACACAGAGTCACATTGGTTTCAGTCTCACCACAAACACCAGGGTCTCAGATTGGTCTCACAATTACACCACACTCACCCTGTTCTCAATCACACGACACTCACCATGGTCTCAATCACACCACACTCAACCTGGTCTCTCAATCACATCATACTCAACCTGGGCTGAATCACACCACACTCACCCTGTTCTCACAATCACACCACCCTCACCCTGGTGTCAATCACACCATACTCACCCTGGTCTGAATCACACCATACTCACCCTGGTCTCAATCACACCACACTCACCCTGGTCTCACAATCACACCACATTCACCCTGGTCTCAATCACATCACACTCACGCTGGTCTCAATCATACCACACTCACCCTGGTCTCACAATCACACCACACTCACCCTGGTCTGAATCACATTACACTCACCATGGACTCAATCATATCAAAGTCACCCTGGTCTCAATCACACTACACTCACCATGGTCTTACATTCACACCACACTTACACTGGTCTCAATCGCACCGCACAAACCCTGGTCTCAGAATCACACCACACTAACCCTGCTCTCACAATCATACCACACACACATTGATCTCAATCTCACCACACTCATCCTGGTCTCACAATGACACCACACTCACCCGGGTCTCAATCACACCACACTCACCCTGGTCTCACAATCACATCACACTCAGATTGGTCTTACACTTACACCACACTCACCCTGGTCTCAATCATACTACACTCACCCTGGTCTCAATCACACCATAATCACCCTGGTCTCACAATCACATCACACTCACACTGGTCACAATCACAGCACACTGACACTGTTCTCACAATCACACCACACTTAGATTGGTCTCAATCGCACCACACTCACCCTGGTTTTACAACACACCATACTCCCACTGGTCTCCAATCATACCACACTCAAATTGGTCTCACAATCATACCACACTCACCCTGGTCTCAATCACACCACACTCAACTTGGTCTCTCAATCACAGCACACTCAACCTGGGCTGAATCACACCACACTCACCCTGGTCTCACAATAACACCACATTCACTCTGGTCTCAATCACACCACACTCAATCTGGGCTGAATCACACCACACTCACCCTGGTCTCACAATAACACCACATTCACTCTGGTCTCAATCACACCACACACACCCTTGTCTCACAATCACATCACACTCACTCTGGTCTCACAATAACACCATACTCACATTGGTCTCACAATCACACCACACTTACACTGGTCTCAATCGCACCGCACTCACCCTGGTCTCATAATCACACCACGCTCAGATTGGTAACACAATCGCACCACACTCACCCTGGTCTCAATCACACGACACTCACACTGGTCACACAATCACACCAAACTCACCCTGGTCTCAATCACACCGCACTCACCCTGGTTTCAATCACACCAATCACCCTGGTCTCACAATCACACTACACTCACCCTAGTCTCACAATCACGCCACAGTCACCTTGGTCTCACAATCACACCACACTCACCCTGGTCTCAGAATCACACCACACTCACATTGGTCTCAATCACACCACAGTCACAATGGTTACAATCACACCACATTCACCCTGGTCTCAATCAGACCACACTAACCCTGGTCTCTCAATCACACCACACTCACTCTGGTCTCACAATCGCAGACAGTCACATTGATCTCAATCTCACCACAATCACCCTGGTCTCAATCACACCATGCTCACCCTGGTCTCACAATCACACCACACTCACTCTGGTCTCACAATCACACCACACTTACCCTGGTCTCAATCATACCACACTCACCCTGGTCTCACAATCACGTAACACTCACCCTGGTCTCAATCACACCACACTCACACTGGTCTCAATCGCACCGCACTCACCCTGGTCTCACAATCACACCACGCTCAGATTGGTAACACAATCGCACCACAGTCACCCTGGTCTCAATCACACCACACTCACACTGGTCTCACAATCACACCAAACTCACCCTGGTCTCAATCACACACTCACTCTGGTCTCACAATCGCACACAGTCACATTGATCCCAATCTCACCACAATCACCCCAGTCTCACAATCACACCACAATCACCCTGGTCTCACAATCACACCACACTCAAATTGGTCTCACACTCACACCACACTCAACTGGTCTCAATCACACCACACTCACCCTGGTCTCACAATCACACCACATTCACCCTGGTCACAATCACACCACACTCTCCCTGGTCTCATAATCACATCACACTCACTCTGGTCTCACAATCACACACACTCATATTGATGTCACAATTACAGCACACTCACTGTGTTCTCAATCATACCACACTCACCCTGGTCTCTATCACACGACACTCATACCGGTCTCAATCACACCATACTCACCCTGGTCTCACAATCACATCAGACTCACACTGGTCTCACAATCACACTACACTCACATTGTTCTCACAATCACACCACACTTACATTGGTCTGAATCACACCACACTCACATTGGTCTCACGATCACACTACACTCAACCTGGTCTCAATCACACCACAATTACCCTGGTCGCACAATCACACCACACAGATTGGTCTCACAATCACACCACATTCACCCTGGTCTCAATCATACCACACTCACCCTGGTCTCACAATCACGTAACACTCACCCTGGTCTCAATCACACCATACTCACACTGGACTCACCATCACACCATACTCAAACTGGTCTCACAATCACACCACACTTGCATTGGTCTCAATCGCACCACACTCACCCTGGTCTCAAAATCTCACCACACTCTCCCTGGTCTCACAGTCACACCAAACTCACCCTAGTCTCAATCACACCACACTCACTCTGGTCTCACAATCACACCACACTTACCCTGGTCTCAATCACACCACACTCATATTGGTCTCACAATCACACCACACTCACCCTGGATTCAATCACACCACACTCACCCTAGTCTCACAATCACTCCACACTCACCTTGGTCTCACAATCACACCATACTCACCCTGGTCTCACAGTCACACCACACTCACATTGGTCTCAATCACACCACAGGCACAATGGTCACAATCACACCACATTCACCCTGGTGTCAATCACACCACACTCACCCTGGTCTCTCAATCACACCACACTCACTCTGGTCTCACAATTACACACACTCACATTGATCTCAATCTCACCACAATCACCCCAGTCCCACAATCACACCATAATCACCCTGGTCTCAAAATCACACCACACTCACCCTGGTCTCAATCACACCACACTCACCCTGGTCTCACAGTCACATCACACTCACTCTGGTCTCACAATCACACACGCTCATATTGATCTCACAAACACACCACACTCACCCTGGTCTCACAATCACACCACACTCACTCTGGTCTCACAAGCACACAGATTTGTCTCAATCTCACCACAATCACACCATCTCACAATCACACCACAATCACCCTGGTTTCACAATCACACCACACTTACTCTGGTCACAATGACACCACACTCACATTGGTCTCGCAATCACACCACACTCACAATCGTCTCACAATGACATCACAGTCACCCTGGTCTCAATCATACCACACTCACCCTGGTCTCACAATCACGTAACACTCAACCTGGTCTCAATCACACAACACTCACACTGGACTCACCATCACTCCACATTCACTCTGGTCTCACAATCACACCACACTTACCCTGGTCTCAATCACACCACACTCACCCTGGTCTCAATCACACCACACTCACCCTGGTCTCAATCACACCACACTCACCCTGGTCTCAATCACACCACACGCACACTGGTCTCACAATCACACCACACTTACCCTGGTCTCAATCACACCACACTCACATTGGTCTCACAATCACACCACACTCACCCTGGATTCAATCACACCACACTCACCCTAGTCTCACAATCACACTCCACTCACCCTCGTCTCACAATCACTCCACAATCACACCATACTCACCCTGGTCTCACAGTCACACCACACTCACATTGGTCCCAATCACACCACAGTCACTATGGTCACAATCACACCACATTCACCCTGGTCTCAATCACACCACACTCACCCTGGTCTCTCAATCACACCACACTCACTCTGGTCTCACAATCGCACACATTCACATTGATCTCAGTCTCACCACAATCACCCCAGTCTGACAATCACACCACAATCACCCTGGTCTTACCATCACACCACACTCAAATTGGTCTCACAATCACACCATACTCACCGTGGTCTCACAATTACACACACTCACATTGATCTCAATCTCACCACAATCACCCCAGTCCCACAATCACACCATAATCACCATGGTCTCAAAATCACAACACACTCACCCCAGTCTCACAATCACACCTCACTCACCCTGGTCTCAATCACACCACACTCACCCTGGTCTCACAGTCACATCACACTCACTCTGGTCTCACAATCACACACGCTCATATTGATCTCACAAACACACCACACTCACCCTGGTCTCACAATCACACCACATTCACACTGGTCTCACAACCACACCACACTCACTCTGGTCTCACAAGCACACAGATTTGTCTCAATCTCACCACAATCACACCATCTCACAATCACACCACAATCACTCTGGTTTCACAATCACACCATACTTACCATGGTCTCAATCACACCACACTCACATTGGTCTCACAATCACACCACACTCACATTCGTCTCACAATCACACCACACTTACATTGGTCTAAATCGCACCACACTCACATTGGTCTCACGATCACACTACACTCAACCTGGTCTCAATCACACCACAATTACCCTGGTCGTACAATCACACCACACAGATTGGTCTCACAATCACACCACACTCACCCTGGTCTCAATCATACCACACTCACCCTGGTCTCACAATCACGTAACACTCACCCTGGTCTCAATCACACCACACTCACACTGGACTCACCATCACACCATACTCAAACTGGTCTCACAATCACACCACACTTGCATTGGTCTCAATCGCACCACACTCGCCCTGGTCTCAAAATCTCACCACACTCTCCCTGGTCTCACAGTCACACCAAACTCACCCTGGTCTCAATCACACACTCACTCTGGTCTCACAATCGCACACAGTCACATTGATCTCAATCTCACCACAATCACCCCAGTCTCACAATCACACCACAATCACCCTGGTCTCACAATCACACCACACTCAAATTGGTCTCACACTCACACCACACTCAACTGGTCTCAGAATCACAACACACTCACCCTGGTCTCAATCACACCACACTCACCCTGGTCTCACAATCACACCACATTCATCCTGGTCACAATCACACCACACTCTCCCTGGTCTCATAATCACATCACACTCACTCTGATCTCACAATCACACACACTCATATTGATGTCACAATTACAGCACACTCACTGTGTTCTCAATCATACCACACTCACCCTGGTTTCTGTCACACGACACTCATACCGGTCTCAATCACTCCATACTCACCCTGGTCTCACAATCACATCAGACTCACACTGGTCTCACAATCACACCACACTCACATTGGTCTCAATCACACCACAGTCACAATGGTCACAATCACATCACATTCACCCTGGTCTCAATCACACCACCCTCACCCTGGTCTCTCAATCACACCACACTCACTCTGGTCTCACAATTACACACACTCACATTGATCTCAATCTCACCAGAATCACCCCAGTCCCACAATCACACCACACTCACCCTGATCTCAATCATACCACACTCACCCTGGTCTCACAATCACGAAACACTCAACCTGGTCTCAATCACACCACACTCACCATAGTCTCACAATCACACTCCACTCACCCTCGTCTCACAATCACTCCACAATCACACCATACTCACCCTAGTCTCACAGTCACACCACACTCACATTGGTCCCAATCACACCACAGTCACTATGGTCACAATCACACCACATTCACCCTGGTCTTAATCAAATGACACTCATCCCGGTCTCAATCACATCATACTCACCCTGGTCTCACAATCACGTCACACTCACACTGGTCTCAATCACACCACAATCACCCTGGTCTCACAACAATCACACCACACTTACCATGGTCTCAATCACACCACACTCACATTGGTCTCAAAATCACACCACATTCACCCTGGTCTCAATCACACCACACTCACCCTGGTCTCAATCACACCACACGCACACTGGTCTCACAATCACACCACACTTACCCTGGTCTCAATCACACCACACTCACAATGGTCTCACAATCACACCACACTCACCCTGGATTCAATCACACCACACTCACCCTAGTCTCACAATCACACTCCACTCATCCTCGTCTCACAATCACTCCACAATCACACCATACTCACCCTTGTCTCACAGTCACACCACACTCACATTGGTCCCAATCACACCACAGTCACTATGGTCACAATCACACCACATTCACCCTGGTCTCAATCACACCACACTCACCCTGGTCTCTCAATCACACCACACTCACTCTGGTCTCACAATCGCACACATTCACATTGATCTCAGTCTCACCACAATCACCCCAGTCTGACAATCACACCACAATCACCCTGGTCTTACCATCACACCACACTCAAATTGGTCTCACAATCACACCATACTCACCCAGGTGTCAATCACACCACACTCACCAAGGTCTCACAATCACACCATATTCACCCTGGTCACAATCACACCACACTTTCCCTGGTCTCACAATCACATCACAATCACTCTGGTCTCACAATCACACACACTCATATTGATGTCACAATTACAGCACACTCACCGTGGTCTCAATCATACCACACTCACCCTGGTCTCAATCACATGACACTCATCCCGGTCTCAATCACATCATACTCACCCTGGTCTCACAATCACGTCACACTCACACTGGTCTCAATCACACCACAATCACCCTGGTCTCACAATCACACCACACTTACCATGGTCTCAATCACACCACACTCACATTGATCTCAAAATCACACCACATTCACCCTGGTCTCAATCAGACCACACTCACCCTGGTCTCAATCACACCACATGCACACTGGTCTCACAATCACACCACATTCACCCTGGTCTCAATCACACCAAACTCATCCAGGTCTCACAATCACACCAAACTCATCCAGGTCTCACAATCACACCACATTCACCCTGGTCTCAATCTCACCACAATCACCCCAGTCTCACAATCACACCACAATCAACCTGGTCTTCCGATCACACCACACTTACCCTGGTCTTCCGATCACACCACACTTACCCTGGTCCCAATCATACCACACTCACCCTGGACTGAATCACACCATCTCACCCTGGTCTGAATCACACCATACTAACCCTGGTCCCAATCATACCACACTCACCCTGGCTTCAATCACACCACACTCAACCTGGCCTCTCAATCACACCACACTCTACCTGGGCTGAATCACACCACACTCACCCTGGTCCCAATCATACCACACTCACCCTGGCCTCAATCACACCATACTCACCCTGGTCTGAATCACACCATACTCACCCTGGTCTCAATCACACCACACTCACCGTGGTCTCACAATTACACCACATTCACCCTGGTCTCAATCACACCACACTCACCCAGGTCTCACAATCACATCACACTCCCTCTGGTCTCACAATCACACCACACTCACATTGGTCTCACAATCACACCACACTTTCAGTGGTCTCAATCGCACCACACTCACCCTGGTCTCACAATCATACCACACTCACCCTGGTCTCACAATCATACCACACTCACATTGGTCTCAATCACACCACACTCACCCTGGTCTCAATCACACTACACTCACCCTGGTCTCACAATCACACCACACTTACACTGGTGTCAATCGCTCCACACTCGCCCTGGTCTCACATCCACACCACACTCACACTGGTCTCACAATCATACCACACTCACATTGATCTCAATCTCACCACACTCACCCTGGTATCACAATCACACCACACTCACCCTGGTCTCCCAATCACAACACACTCAGATTGGTCTCACAATCACACCACACTCACCTGGGTCTCACTCATACCACACTCACCCTGGTCTCACAATCACACCACATTCACCCTGGTCTGAATCACACTACACTCACCATGGACTCAATCATATCAGACTCACCCTGGTCTCACAATCACACCACACTCACCCTGGTTTGAATCACACCACACTCACCCTGTCTGAATCACACCAAACTCACGCTGGTCTCACAATCACACCACACTCAGATTGGTCTCACAATCACACCACACTCACTCTGGTCTCAGAATCACGTCACACTCACCCTGGTCTCAATCAAACCACACTCACCCTGGGCTCACGATCACACCACACTTACCCTGGTCTCAATAACACCATACTCACATTGGTCTCACAATCACTCTACACTCAACCTGGTCTCACAATCACACCACACTCACCCTGGTCTCAATCACACCACACTCAACTTGGTCTCTCAATCACAGCACACTCAACCTGGGCTGAATCACACCACACTCACCCTGGTCTCACAATAACACCACATTCACTCTGGTCTCAATCACACCACACTCAACCTGGGCTGAATCACACCACACTCACCCTGGTCTCACAATAACACCACATTCACTCTGGTCTCAATCACACCACACACACCCTTGTCTCACAATCACATCACACTCACTCTGGTCTCACAATAACACCATACTCACATTGGTCTCACAATCACACCACACTTACACTGGTCTCAATCGCACCGCACTCACCCTGGTCTCATAATCACACCACGCTCAGATTGGTAACACAATCACAACACACTCACCCTGGTCTCAATCACACCACACTCACACTGGTCTCACAATCACACCAAACTCACCCTGGTCTCAATCACACCGCACTCACCCTGGTTTCAATCACACCAATCACCCTGGTCTCACAATCACACTACACTCACCCTAGTCTCACAATCACGCCACACTCACCTTGGTCTCACAATCACACCACACTCACCCTGGTCTCAGAATCACACCACACTCACATTGGTCTCAATCACACCACAGTCACAATGGTTACAATCACACCACATTCACCCTGGTCTCAATCAGACCACACTAACCCTGGTCTCTCAATCACACCACACTCACTCTGGTCTCACAATCGCAGACAGTCACATTGATCTCAATCTCAGCACAAACACCCCAGTCTCACAATCACACCACAATCACCCTGGTCTCACAATCACACCACACTCAAATTGGTCTCACACTCACACCACACTCAACTGGCCTCAGAATCACACCACACTCACCCTGGTCTCAATCACACCACACTCACATTGGTCTCAATCACACCACGCTCACCCTGGTCTCAATCACACCATGCTCACCCTGGTCTCACAATCACACCACACTCACTCTGGTCTCACAATCACACCACACTTACCCTGGTCTCAATCACACCACACTCACACTGGTCTCAATCGCACCGCACTCACCCTGGTCTCACAATCACACCACGCTCAGATTGGTAACACAATCTCACCACACTCACCCTGCTCTCAATCACACCACACTCACACTGGTCTCACAATCACACCAAACTCACCCTGGTCTCAATCACACACTCACTCTGGTCTCACAATCGCACACAGTCACATTGATCCCAATCTCACCACAATCACCCCAGTCTCACAATCACACCACAATCACCCTGGTCTCACAATCACACCACACTCAAATTGGTCTCACACTCACACCACACTCAACTGGTCTCAATCACACCACACTCACCCTGGTCTCACAATCACACCACATTCACCCTGGTCACAATCACACCACACTCTCCCTGGTCTCATAATCACATCACACTCACTCTGGTCTCACAATCACACACACTCATATTGATGTCACAATTACAGCACACTCACTGTGTTCTCAATCATACCACACTCACCCTGGTCTCTATCACACGACACTCATACCGGTCTCAATCACACCATACTCACCCTGGTCTCACAATCACATCAGACTCACACTGGTCTCACAATCACACTACACTCACATTGTTCTCACAATCACACCACACTTACATTGGTCTGAATCACACCACACTCACATTGGTCTCACGATCACACTACACTCAACCTGGTCTCAATCACACCACAATTACCCTGGTCGCACAATCACACCACACAGATTGGTCTCACAATCACACCACATTCACCCTGGTCTCAATCATACCACACTCACCCTGGTCTCACAATCACGTAACACTCACCCTGGTCTCAATCACACCACACTAACACTGGACTCACCATCACACCATACTCAAACTGGTCTCACAATCACACCACACTTGCATTGGTCTCAATCGCACCACACTCACCCTGGTCTCAAAATCTCACCACACTCTCCCTGGTCTCACAGTCACACCAAACTCACCCTAGTCTCAATCACACCACACTCACTCTGGTCTCACAATCACACCACACTTACCCTGGTCTCAATCACACCACACTCATATTGGTCTCACAATCACACCACACTCACCCTGGATTCAATCACACCACACTCACCCTAGTCTCACAATCACACTCCACTCACCCTCGTCTCACAATCACTCCCCACTCACCTTGGTCTCACAATCACACCATACTCAGCCTGGTCTCACAGTCACACCACACTCACATTGGTCTCAATCACACCACAGTCACAATGGTCACAATCACACCACATTCACCCTGGTCTCAATCACACCACCCTCACCCTGGTCTCTCAATCACACCACACTCACTCTGGTCTCACAATTACACACACTCACATTGATCTCAATCTCACCACAATCACCCCAGTCCCACAATCACACCACACTCACCCTGGTCTCAATCATACCACACTCACCCTGGTCTCACAATCACGTAACACTCACCCTGGTCTCAATCACACCACACTCACACTGGACTCACCATCACACCATACTCAAACTGGTCTCACAATCACACCACACTTGCATTGGTCTCAATCGCACCACACTCACCCTGGTCTCAAAATCTCACCACACTCTCCCTGGTCTCACAGTCACACCAAACTCACCCTGGTCTCAATCACACACTCACTCTGGTCTCACAATCGCACACAGTCACATTGATCTCAATCTCACCACAATCACCCCAGTCTCACAATCACCCTGGTCTCACAATCACACCACACTCAAATTGGTCTCACACTCACACCACACTCAACTGGTCTCAGAATCACACCACACTCACCCTGGTCTCACAATCACACCACATTCACCCTGGTCACAATCACACCACACTCTCCCTGGTCTCATAATCACATCACACTCACTCTGGTCTCACAATCACACACACTGATATTGATGTCACAATTACAGCACACTCACTGTGTTCTCAATCATACCACACTCACCCTGGTCTCTATCACACGACACTCATACCGGTCTCAATCACTCCATACTCACCCTGGTCTCACAATCACACCAGACTCACACTGGTCTCACAATCACACCACACTCACATTGGTCTCAATCACACCACAGTCACAATGGTCACAATCACACCACATTCACCCTGGTCTCAATCACACCACCCTCACCCTGGTCTCCCAATCACACCACACTCACTCTGGTCTCACAATTACACACACTCACATTGATCTCAATCTCACCACAATCACCCCAGTCCCACAATCACATCACACTCACCCTGATCTCAATCATACCACACTCACCCTGGTCTCACAATCACGTAACACTCAACCTGGTCTCAATCACACCACACTCACACTGGACTCACCATCACTGCACACTCACTCTGGTCTCACAATCACACCACATTCACCCTGGTCTCAATCAGACCACACTAACCCTGGTCTCTCAATCACACCACACTCACTCTGGTCTCACAATCGCAGACAGTCACATTGATCTCAATCTCACCACAAACACCCCAGTCTCACAATCACACCACAATCACCCTGGTCTCACAATCACACCACACTCAAATTGGTCTCACACTCACACCACACTCAACTGGCCTCAGAATCACACCACACTCACCCTGGTCTCAATCACACCACACTCACATTGGTCTCAATCACACCACGCTCACCCTGGTCTCAATCACACCATGCTCACCCTGGTCTCACAATCACACCACACTCACTCTGGTCTCACAATCACACCACACTTACCCTGGTCTCAATCACACCACACTCACACTGGTCTCAATCGCACCGCACTCACCCTGGTCTCACAATCACACCACGCTCAGATTGGTAACACAATCTCACCACACTCACCCTGCTCTCAATCACACCACACTCACACTGGTCTCACAATCACACCAAACTCACCCTGGTCTCAATCACACACTCACTCTGGTCTCACAATCGCACACAGTCACATTGATCCCAATCTCACCACAATCACCCCAGTCTCACAATCACACCACAATCACCCTGGTCTCAATCACACCACACTCACCCTGGTCTCACAATCACACCACATTCACCCTGGTCACAATCACACCACACTCTCCCTGGTCTCATAATCACATCACACTCACTCTGGTCTCACAATCACACACACTGATATTGATGTCACAATTACAGCACACTCACTGTGTTCTCAATCATACCACACTCACCCTGGTCTCTATCACACGACACTCATACCGGTCTCAATCACACCATACTCACCCTGGTCTCACAATCACATCAGACTCACACTGGTCTCACAATCACACTACACTCACATTGTTCTCACAATCACACCACACTTACATTGGTCTGAATCACACCACACTCACATTGGTCTCACGATCACACTACACTCAACCTGGTCTCAATCACACCACAATTACCCTGGTCGCACAATCACACCACACAGATTGGTCTCACAATCACACCACATTCACCCTGGTCTCAATCATACCACACTCACCCTGGTCTCACAATCACGTAACACTCACCCCGGTCTCAATCACACCACACTAACACTGGACTCACCATCACACCATACTCAAACTGGTCTCACAATCACACCACACTTGCATTGGTCTCAATCGCACCACACTCACCCTGGTCTCAAAATCTCACCACACTCTCCCTGGTCTCACAGTCACACCAAACTCACCCTAGTCTCAATCACACCACACTCACTCTGGTCTCACAATCACACCACACTTACCCTGGTCTCAATCACACCACACTCATATTGGTCTCACAATCACACCACACTCACCCTGGATTCAATCACACCACACTCACCCTAGTCTCACAATCACACTCCACTCACCCTCGTCTCACAATCACTCCCCACTCACCTTGGTCTCACAATCACACCATACTCAGCCTGGTCTCACAGTCACACCACACTCACATTGGTCTCAATCACACCACAGTCACAATGGTCACAATCACACCACATTCACCCTGGTCTCAATCACACCACCCTCACCCTGGTCTCTCAATCACACCACACTCACTCTGGTCTCACAATTACACACACTCACATTGATCTCAATCTCACCACAATCACCCCAGTCCCACAATCACACCACACTCACCCTGGTCTCAATCATACCACACTCACCCTGGTCTCACAATCACGTAACACTCACCCTGGTCTCAATCACACCACACTCACACTGGACTCACCATCACACCATACTCAAACTGGTCTCACAATCACACCACACTTGCATTGGTCTCAATCGCACCACACTCACCCTGGTCTCAAAATCTCACCACACTCTCCCTGGTCTCACAGTCACACCAAACTCACCCTGGTCTCAATCACACACTCACTCTGGTCTCACAATCGCACACAGTCACATTGATCTCAATCTCACCACAATCACCCCAGTCTCACAATCACCCTGGTCTCACAATCACACCACACT